>NW_021822777.1:137239-166864 GCF_901001165.1 Salmo trutta | reverse complement strand
AGTTGGTACAGTGACAGAGTAGTGGTATCGCGAGATGTAAGGTAGTTGGTATCATGACAGAGAGTCAGCTGTAAGGTAGTTGGTATCGTGACAGAGGGTCAGCTGTAAGGTAGTTGGTATCGTGGCAGAGGGTCAGCTGTAAGGTAGTTGGTATCGTGACAGAGGGTCAGCTGTAAGGTAGTTGGTATCGTGACAGAGAGTCAGCTGTAAGGTAGTTGGTATCGTGACAGAGGGTCCACTGTAAGGTAGTTGGTATCGTGACAGAGAGTCAGCTGTAAGGTAGTTGGTATCGTGACAGAGGGTCCACTGTAAGGTAGTTGGTATCGTGACAGAGAGTCAGCTGTAAGGTAGTTGGTATCGTGACAGAGGGTCAGCTGTAAGGTAGTTGGTATCATGACAGAGGGTCAGCTGTAAGGTAGTTGGTATCGTGACAGAGGGTCAGCTGTAAGGTAGTTGGTATCGTGACAGAGGGTCAGCTGTAAGGTAGTTGGTATCGTGACAGAGGGTCCAGCTGTAAGGTAGTAGTTTGGTATCGTGACAGAGAGTCCAGCTGTAAGGTTAGTTGGTCGTGAAGAGGAGTCGCTGTAAGGTAGTTGGTATCATGACAGAGGGTCAGCTGTAAGGTAGTTGGTATCGTGACAGAGGGTCAGCTTTAAGGTAGTTGGTATCGTGACAGAGGGTCAGCTGTATGTAAGGTAGTTGGTTATAGTGACAGAGGGTCAGCTGTAAGGTAGTTGGTATCGTGACAGAGGGTCAGCTGTAAGGTAGTTGGTATCATGACAGAGGGTCAGCTGTAAGGTAGTTGGTTGTACGGTAGTGTGGTTATCGTGCAGAGGGTCAGCTGTAAGGTAGTTTGGTTATCGTGACAGAGGGTCAGCTGTAAGGTAGTTGGTATCGTGACAGAGGGTCAGCTGTAAGGTAGTTGGTATCGTGACAGAGGGTCAGCTGTAAGGTAGTTGGTATCATGACAGAGGGTCAGCTGTAAGGTAGTTGGTATCGTGACAGAGGGTCAGCTGTAAGGTAGATGGTATCGTGACAGAGGGTCAGCTGTAAGGTAGTTGGTTCGTGACAGAGGGTCAGCTGTAAGGTAGTTGGTATCGTGACAGAGGGTCAGCTGTAAGGTAGTTGGTATCGTGACAGAGGGTCAGCTGTAAGGTAGTTGGTTATCGTGACAGAGAGTCAGCTGTAAGGTAGTTGGTATCGTGACAGAGGGTCAGCTGTAAGGTAGTTGGTATCGTGACAGAGGGTCAGCTGTAAGGTAGTTGGTATCGTGACAGAGAGTCAGCTGTAAGGTAGTTTGTATCATGACAGAGGGTCAGCTGTAAGGTAGATGGTATCGTGACAGAGGGTCAGCTGTAAGGTAGTTGGTATCGTTACAGAGTGTCAGCTGTAAGGTAGTTGGTATCGTGACAGAGGGTCAGCTGTAAGGTAGTTGGTATCGTGACAGAGGGTCAGCTGTAAGGTAGTTGGTATCGTGACAGAGAGTCAGCTGTAAGGTAGATTGGTATCGTGACAGAGAGTCAGCTGTAAGGTAGTTGGTATCGTGACAGAGGGTCAGCTGTAAGGTAGTTGGTATTTTGACAGAGGGTCAGCTGTAAGGTAGTTGGTATCGTGACAGAGGGTCAGCTGTAAGGTAGTTGGTATCGTGACAGAGGGTCAGCTGTAAGGTAGTTGGTATCGTGACAGAGAGTCAGCTGTAAGGTAGTGGGTATCGTGACAGAGAGTCAGCTGTAAGGTAGTTGGTAACGTGACAGAGAGTCAGCTGTAAGGTAGTTGGTATCGTGACAGAGAGTCAGCTGTCAGGTAGTTGGTATCGTGACAGAGGGTCAGCTGTAAGGTAGTTGGTATCGTGACAGAGGGTCAGCTGTAAGGTAGTTGGTATCGTGACAGAGGGTCAGCTGTAAGGTAGTTGGTATCGTGACAGAGGGTCAGCTGTAAGGTAGTTGGTATCGTGACAGAGGGTCAGCTGTAAGGTAGTTGGTATCATGACAGAGAGTCAGCTGTAAGGTAGTGGGTATCGTGACAGAGAGTCAGCTGTAAGGTAGTTGGTAACGTGACAGAGAGTCAGCTGTAAGGTAGTTGGTATCGTGACAGAGAGTCAGCTGTAAGGTAGTTGGTATCGTGACAGAGGGTCAGCTGTAAGGTAGTTGGTATCGTGACAGAGGGTCAGCTGTAAGGTAGTTGGTATCGTGACAGAGAGTCAGCTGTAAGGTAGTGGGTATCGTGACAGAGAGTCAGCTGTAAGGTAGTTGGTAACGTGACAGAGAGTCAGCTGTAAGGTAGTTGGTATCGTGACAGAGAGTCAGCTGTAAGGTAGTTGGTATCGTGACAGAGGGTCAGCTGTAAGGTAGTTGGTATCGTGACAGAGGGTCAGCTGTAAGGTAGTTGGTATCGTGACAGAGAGTCAGCTGTAAGGTAGTTGGTATCGTGACAGAGGGTCAGCTGTGTTCATATCAGCAGTAGAGAAACAGCTGACAGGAAGGAGAAGCTGAGCTGATAGAGAGAAGAAGAAGAAAATAGAGAAAAGTTTTTGGGAAAAAACAGCCAATGTGAAACAAAACAGACAAACATTAAAAAATAGACAGACAGACAGACAGACCCACCTAGATATAGATATGACACCACTAGGTATAGATATGACACCACCAGGTATAGATATGACACCACTAGATATAGATATGACACCACCAGGTATAGATATGACACCACTAGGTATAGATATGACACCACTAGGTATAGATATGACACCACTAGGTATAGATATGACACCACTAGATATAGATATGACACCACTAGGTATAGATATGACACCACCAGGTATAGATATGACACCACTAGATATAGATATGACACCACTAGGTATAGATATGACACCACTAGATATGACACCACTAGATATAGATATGGCACCACTAGGTATAGATATGACACCACTAGATATAGATATGACACCACTAGATATGACACCACTAGATATGACACCCCTAGATATGACACCACTAGGTATAGATATGACACCACCAGGTATAGATATGACACCACTAGATATAGATATGACACCACCAGGTATAGATATGACACCACTAGGTATAGATATGACACCACCAGGTATAGATATGACACCACTAGGTATAGATATGACACCACCAGGTATAGATATGACACCACCAGGTATAGATATGACACCACCAGGTATAGATATGACACCACTAAGTATAGATATGACACCACTAGGTATAGAAATGACACCACTAGATATGACACCACTAGGTATAGATATGACACCACTAGATATAGATATGACACCACTAGATATGACACCACTAGATATAGATATGACACCACTAGGTATAGATATGACACCACCAGGTATAGATATGACACCACTAGATATGACACCACTAGGTATAGATATGACACCACCAGGTATAGATATGACACCACCAGGTATAGATATGACACCACCAGGTATAGATATGACACCACTAAGTATAGATATGACACCACTAGGTATAGAAATGACACCACCAGGTATAGATATGACACCACTAGATATGACACCACTAGGTATAGATATGACACCACTAGGTATAGATATGACACCACCAGGTATAGATATGACACCACTAGGTATAGATATGACACCACCAGGTATAGATATGACACCACTAGATATGACACCACTAGGTATAGATATGACACCACTAGGTATAGATATGACACCACCAGGTATAGATATGACACCACTAGGTATAGATATGACACCACCAGGTATAGATATGACACCACCAGGTATAGATATGACACCACCAGGTATAGATATGACACCACTAGGTATAGATATGACACCACTAGATATGACACCACTAGGTATAGATATGACACCACTAGATATAGATATGACACCACTAGATATGACACCACTAGGTATAGATATGACACCACTAGATATAGATATGACACCACTAGATATAGATATGACACCACTAGGTATAGATATGACACCACTAGATATAGATATGACACCACTAGATATAGATATGACACCACTAGATATAGGTATGACACCACTAGATATAGATATGACACCACTAGATATGACACCACTAGGTATAGATATGACACCACCAGGTATAGATATGACACAACCAGGTATAGATATGACACCAATAGATATAGATATGACACCACTAGATATGACACCACTAGGTATAGATATGACACCACTAGGTATAGATATGACACCACTAGATATGACACCACTAGGTATAGATATGACACCACTAGATATGACACCACTAGGTATAGATATGACACCACTAGATATGACACCACTAGGTATAGATATGACACCACCAGGTATAGATATGACACCACTAGGTATAGATATGACACCACTAGGTATAGATATGACACCACTAGATATAGATATGACACCACTAGATATAGATATGACACCACTATATATGACACCACTAGGTATAGATATGACACCACTAGATATAGATATGACACCACTAGATATAGATATGACACCACTAGATATAGATATGACACCACTAGGTATAGATATGACACCACTAGGTATAGATATGACACCACTAGGTATAGATATGACACCACTAGGTATAGATATGACACCACTAGATATGACACCACTAGGTATAGATATGACACCACTAGGTATAGATATGACACCACTAGGTATAGATATGACACCACTAGATATGACACCACTAGATATGACACCACTAGGTATAGATATGACACCACTAGATATGACACCACTAGATATAGATATGACACCACTAGGTATAGATATGACACCACTAGATATGACACCACTAGATATAGATATGGCACCACTAGGTATAGATATGACACCACTAGATATAGATATGACACCACTAGATATGACACCACTAGATATGACACCCCTAGATATGACACCACTAGGTATAGATATGACACCACCAGGTATAGATATGACACCACTAGATATAGATATGACACCACCAGGTATAGATATGACACCACTAGGTATAGATATGACACCACCAGGTATAGATATGACACCACTAGGTATAGATATGACACCACCAGGTATAGATATGACACCACCAGGTATAGATATGACACCACCAGGTATAGATATGACACCACTAAGTATAGATATGACACCACTAGGTATAGAAATGACACCACTAGATATGACACCACTAGGTATAGATATGACACCACTAGATATAGATATGACACCACTAGATATGACACCACTAGATATAGATATGACACCACTAGGTATAGATATGACACCACCAGGTATAGATATGACACCACTAGATATGACACCACTAGGTATAGATATGACACCACCAGGTATAGATATGACACCACCAGGTATAGATATGACACCACCAGGTATAGATATGACACCACTAAGTATAGATATGACACCACTAGGTATAGAAATGACACCACCAGGTATAGATATGACACCACTAGATATGACACCACTAGGTATAGATATGACACCACTAGGTATAGATATGACACCACCAGGTATAGATATGACACCACTAGGTATAGATATGACACCACTAGGTATAGATATGACACCACTAGATATGACACCACTAGGTATAGATATGACACCACTAGGTATAGATATGACACCACCAGGTATAGATATGACACCACTAGGTATAGATATGACACCACCAGGTATAGATATGACACCACCAGGTATAGATATGACACCACCAGGTATAGATATGACACCACTAGGTATAGATATGACACCACTAGATATGACACCACTAGGTATAGATATGACACCACTAGATATAGATATGACACCACTAGATATGACACCACTAGGTATAGATATGACACCACTAGATATAGATATGACACCACTAGATATAGATATGACACCACTAGGTATAGATATGACACCACTAGATATAGATATGACACCACTAGATATAGATATGACACCACTAGATATAGGTATGACACCACTAGATATAGATATGACACCACTAGATATGACACCACTAGGTATAGATATGACACCACCAGGTATAGATATGACACAACCAGGTATAGATATGACACCACTAGATATAGATATGACACCACTAGATATGACACCACTAGGTATAGATATGACACCACTAGGTATAGATATGACACCACTAGATATGACACCACTAGGTATAGATATGACACCACTAGATATGACACCACTAGGTATAGATATGACACCACTAGATATGACACCACTAGGTATAGATATGACACCACCAGGTATAGATATGACACCACTAGGTATAGATATGACACCACTAGGTATAGATATGACACCACTAGATATAGATATGACACCACTAGATATAGATATGACACCACTATATATGACACCACTAGGTATAGATATGACACCACTAGATATAGATATGACACCACTAGATATAGATATGACACCACTAGATATAGATATGACACCACTAGGTATAGATATGACACCACTAGGTATAGATATGACACCACTAGGTATAGATATGACACCACTAGGTATAGATATGACACCACTAGATATGACACCACTAGGTATAGATATGACACCACTAGGTATAGATATGACACCACTAGGTATAGATATGACACCACTAGATATAGATATGACACCACTAGATATGACACCACTAGATATGACACCACTAGGTATAGATATGACACCACTAGATATGACACCACTAGATATAGATATGACACCACTAGGTATAGATATGACACCACTAGATATGACACCACTAGATATGACACCACTAGGTATAGATATGACACCACTAGGTATAGATATGACACCACTAGATATGACACCACCAGGTATAGATATGACACCAATAGGTATAGATATGACACCACTAGATATAGATATGACACCACCAGATATAGATATGACACCACTAGGTATAGATATGACACCACTAGATATAGATATGACACCACTAGATATAGATATGACACCACTAGATATAGGTATGACACCACTAGATATAGATATGACACCATTAGATATGACACCACTAGGTATAGATATGACACCACCAGGTATAGATATGACACCACCAGGTATAGATATGACACCACTAGATATAGATATGACACCACTAGATATGACACCACTAGGTATAGATATGACACCACTAGGTATAGATATGACACCACTAGATATGACACCACTAGGTATAGATATGACACCACTAGGTATAGATATGACACCACTAGGTATAGATATGACACCACTAGGTATAGATATGACACCACTAGGTATAGATATGACACCACTAGATATAGATATGACACCACTAGGTATAGATATGACACCACTAGGTATAGATATGACACCACTAGGTATAGATATGACACCACTAGGTATACATATGACACCACTAGGTATAGATATGACACCACTAGATATAGATATGACACAACTAGGTATAGATATGACACCAATATATATAGATTTGACACCACTAGATATAGATATGACACCACTATATATGACACCACTAGGTATAGATATGACACCACTAGATATAGATATGACACCACTAGATATAGATATGACACCACTATATATGACACCACTAGATATAGATATGACACCACTAGGTATAGATATGACACCACTAGGTATAGATATGACACCACTAGATATAGATATGACACCACTAGATATAGATATGACACCACTAGATATAGGTATGACACCACTAGATATAGGTATGACACCACTAGATATAGATATGACACCACTAGATATGACACCACTAGGTATAGATATGACACCACCAGGTATAGATATGACACCACCAGGTATAGATATGACACCACTAGATATAGATATGACACCACTAGATATGACACCACTAGGTATAGATATGACACCACTAGGTATAGATATGACACCACTATATATGACACCACTAGGTATAGATATGACACCACTAGATATGACACCACTAGGTATAGATATGACACCACTAGGTATAGATATGACACCACCAGGTATAGATATGACACCACCAGGTATAGATATGACACCACTAGATATAGATATGACACCACTAGATATGACACCACAAGGTATAGATATGACACCACTAGATATGACACCACCAGGTATAGATATGACACCACTAGATATAGATATGACACCACTAGGTATAGATATGACACCACCAGGTATAGATATGACACCACTAGGTATAGATATGACACCACTAGGTATAGATATGACACCACCAGGTATAGATATGACACCACCAGGTATAGATATGACACAACTAGGTATAGATATGACACCACTAGGTATAGATATGACACCACTAGATATAGATATGACACCACTAGGTATAGATATGACACCACTATGTATAGATATGACACCACTAGGTGTAGATATGACACCACTAGATATAGATATGACACCACTAGGTATAGATATGACACCACTAGGTGTAGATATGACACCACTAGATATAGATATGACACCACTAGGTATAGATATGACACCACTAGGTGTAGATATGACACCACTATATATGACACCACTAGGTATAGATATGACACCACTAGATATAGATATGACACCACTAGGTATAGATATGACACCACTAGATATAGATATGACACCACTATATATGACACCACTAGGTATAGATATGACACCACTAGATATAGATATGACACCACTAGGTATAGATATGACACCACCAGGTGTAGATATGACACCACTAGGTATAGATATGACACCACCAGGTGTAGATATGACACCACTAGATATAGATATGACACCACTAGGTATAGATATGACACCACCAGGTGTAGATATGACACCACTAGATATAGATATGACACCACTATATATGACACCACTAGGTATAGATATGACACCACTAGATATAGATATGACACCACTAGATATAGATATGACTCCACCAGGTATAGATATGACACCACTAGATATGACACCACTAGGTATAGATATGACACCACTAGATATAGATATGACACCACTAGGTATAGATATGACACCACCAGGTGTAGATATGACACCACCAGGTATAGATATGACTCCACCAGGTATAGATATGACACCACTAGGTGTAGATATGACACCACTAGGTATAGATATGACACCACCAGGTGTAGATATGACACCACTAGGTATAGATATGACACCACTAGGTATAGATATGACACCACTAGGTGTAGATATGACACCACTAGGTATAGATATGACACCACCAGGTGTAGATATGACACCACTAGGTATAGATATGACACCACTAGGTGTAGATATGACACCACCAGGTGTAGATATGACACCACTAGGTATAGATATGACACCACCAGGTATAGATATGACACCACTAGGTATAGATATGACACCACTAGGTGTAGATATGACACCACTAGATATAGATATGACACCACTAGGTATAGATATGACACCGCCAGGTATAGATATGACACCACCAGGTGTAGATATGACACCACCAGGTATAGATATGACACCACTAGATATAGATTTGACACCACTAGATATGACACCAATAGGTATAGATATGACACCACTAGGTGTAGATATGACACCACTAGGTATAGATATGACACCACCAGGTATAGATATGACACCACTAGGTATAGATATGACACCACTAGATATAGATATGACACCACTAGGTGTAGATATGACACCACTAGGTATAGATATGACACCACTAGATATAGATATGACACCACTAGGTATAGATATGACACCACTAGGTATAGATATGACACCACTAGGTATAGATATGACACCACTAGGTATAGATATGACACCACTAGATATAGATATGACACCACTAGGTATAGATATGACACCACTAGGTATAGATATGACACCACTAGGTGTAGATATGACACCACCAGGTATAGATATGACACCACTAGGTATAGATATGACACCACTAGGTATAGATATGACACCACTAGGTATAGATATGACACCACTAGGTATAGATATGACACCACTAGGTATAGATATGACACCACTAGATATAGATATGACACCACTAGATATAGGTATGACACCACTAGGTATAGATATGACACCACTAGATATAGATATGACACCACCAGGTATAGATATGACACCACTAGATATAGATATGACACCACTAGGTATAGATATGACACCACTAGATATAGATATGACACCACTAGATATAGATATGACACCACCAGGTATAGATATGACACCACTAGGTATAGATATGACACCACTAGGTATAGATATGACACCACTATATATGACACCACTAGGTATAGATATGACACCACTAGATATAGATATGACACCACTAGGTATAGATATGACACCACCAGGTATAGATATGACACCACTAGGTGTAGATATGACACCACTAGGTATAGATATGACACCACCAGGTATAGATATGACACCACTAGGTATAGATATGACACCACTAGATATAGATTTGACACCACTAGATATAGATATGACACCACTAGGTATAGATATGACACCACTAGGTATAGATATGACACCACTAGGTATAGATTTGACACCACTAGGTATAGATATGACACCACTAGGTATAGATTTGACACCACCAGGTATAGATATGACACCACTATGTATAGATATGACACCACTAGGTATAGATATGACACCACCAGATGTAGATATGACACCGCCAGGTATAGATATGACACCACTAGGTATAGATTTGACACCACCAGGTATAGATATGACACCACTAGATATGACACCACTAGGTATAGATTTGACACCACTAGATATAGATATGACACCACTAGGTGTAGATATGACACCACTAGATATGACACCACTAGGTATAGATATGACACCACTAGGTATAGATATGACACCACCAGGTATAGATATGACACCGCCAGGTAGGTTAGATGGTGTGTAGCTCTGACCTGATGTACGGATGAACAGTGTGGCGACGCCCTCTAGAGGTCAGGAGGTCGTTTACGGTAAACACCTTAAACCTCCACGATACAGACTGTCTCTACACTCTGGTGACCTGGAGATGGACTGATACCTACAACTACAAGCTGGTAGATAGATAGAGCTGTATTGGACTCAGTCACCCTTCCTGTATTGAGCTGGTATATAGATAGAGCTGTTATAGACTCAGTCACCCTTCCTGTATTGAGCTGGTAGATATATAGAGCTGTTATAGACTCAGTCACCCTCCCTGTATTGAGCTGGTAAATAGATAGAGCTGTTATAGACTCAGTCACCCTTCCTGTATTGAGCTGGTAGATAGATAGAGCTGTTATAGACTCAGTCACCCTCCCTGTATTGAGTTGGTAGATAGATAGAGCTGTATTGGACTCAGTCACCCTTCCTGTATTGAGCTGGTAGATAGATAGAGCTGTTATAGACTCAGTCACCCTCCCTGTATTGAGCTGGTAGAGCTGTTATAGACTCAGTCACCTTTCCTGTATTGAGCTGGTAGATAGATAGAGCTGTTATAGACTCAGTCACCCTCCCTGTATTGAGCTGGTAGATAGATAGAGCTGTTATAGACTCAGTCACCCTTCCTGTATTGAGCTGGTAGATAGATAGAGCTGTTATAGACTCAGTCACCCTCCCTGTATTGAGCTGGTAGATAGATAGAGCTGTTATAGACTCAGTCACCCTCCCTGTATTGAGCTGGTAGATAGATAGAGCTGTTATAGACTCAGTCACCCTCCCTGTATTGAGCTGGTAGATAGATAGAGCTGTTATAGACTCAGTCACCCTTCCTGTATTGAGCTGGTAGATAGATAGAGCTGTATTAGAGTCAGTCACCCTTCCTGTATTGAGCTGGTAGATAGATAGAGCTGTTATAGACTCAGTCACCCTCCCTGTATTGAGCTGGTAGATAGATAGAGCTGTTATAGACTCAGTCACCCTCCCTGTATTGAGCTGGTAGATAGATAGAGCTGTTATAGACTCAGTCACCCTTCCTGTATTGAGCTGGTAGATAGATAGAGCTGTTATAGACTCAGTCACTCTTCCTGTATTGAACTCAGTGCTCCCTCTACTGGTTCAGTCGTGGAACAGCACCTAGTCACATGGTCCAATCAGCAGTGGACTGGCAGGCTGTTTTTCCTTTTCCATTAGATGGAGGTCAGGCACAGGAGGTTGGTGGCACCTTAATTGGGGAGGAAGGGGCTCAGGGTAATGACTGGAGCGGGATCAGTGGAACGGTAGCAAATACATCCAACACATGGTGTCCAGCGGGTTCGATTCCATTCCATTTTTATCTCCGTTCCAGCCATTATAATGAACCGTTGTCCACTCAGCAGCCTCCACTGGTTAAGGTTAGGATTGTTAGGTTAAGGTTAAGATAATTAGGTTCAGGTTAGGATAATTAGGTTAAGGTTAGGATGATTAGGTTAAGGTTAGGATGATTAGGTTAAGGATAGGATGATTAGGTTAAGGTTAGGATAATTAGGTTAAGGTTAGGATATTTAGGTTCAGGTTAGGATAATTAGGTTAAGGTTAGGATAATTAGGTTCAGGTTAGGATAATTAGGTTAAAGGTAGGATAATTAGGTTAAGGTTAGAATAATTAAGTTTAGGTTAGGATAATTAGGTTCAGGTTAGGATAATTAGGTTAAGGTTAGGATAATTAGATTAAAGGTAGGATAATTAGGTTAAGGTTAGAATAATTAAGTTTAGGTTAGGATAATTAGGTTCAGGTTAGAATAATTAGGTTAAGGTTAGAATAATTAGGTTTAGGTTAGGATAATTAGGTTCAGGTTAGGATAATTAGGTTCAGGTTAGGATAATTAGGTTCAGGTTAGAAGAGCGTATGCAGCAGGTTAGGATAATTAGGTTAAGGTTAGAAGAGCGTATGCAGCAGGTTAGGATAATTATGTTCAGGTTAGGATAATTAGGTTCAGGTTAGGATAATTAGGTTCAGGTTAGGATAATTAGGTTCAGGTTAGGATAATTAGGTTCAGGTTAGGATAATTAGGTTCAGGTTAGGATAATTAGGTTAAGGTTAGGATAATTAGGTTCAGGTTAGGATGATTAGGTTAAGGTTAGGATGATTAGGTTTAGGTTAGGATGATTAGGTTAAGGTTAGAAGAGCGTATGCAGCAGGTTAGGATAATTAGGTTCAGGTTAGGATAATTAGGTTCAGGTTAGGTTATAGATGCAAGGCATGACCATCCATTATATATCAACACTGTAATCCTGTTTCTATGATCTCTTTTCCACTATAATTTAGCACCTGTACATAGCCCATCTATAATTTAGCACCTGTACATAGCCCATCTATAATTTAGCACCTGTACATAGCCCATCTATAATTTAGCACCTGTACATAGCCCATCTATAATTTAGCCTAAACAACTACCTCTTCCCCTACTGTATTTATTTATTTACTTATTTTGCTCCTTTGCATCCCACTATTTCTACTTTGCACTTTCTTCCACTATAAATCTACCATTCCAGTGTTTTACTTGCTATATTGTATTTACTTCGCCACCATGGCCTATTTTTTGCCTTTACCTCCCTTATCTCACCTCATTTGCTCACATTGTATATAGACTTATTTTTCTACTGTATTATTGACTGTATGTTTGTTTTACTCCATGTGTAACTCTGTGTTGTTGTATGTTGTAGAACTGCTTTGCTTTATCTTGGCCAGGTCGCAGTTGTAAATGAGAACTTGTTTCTCAACTGGCCTACCTGGTTAAATAAAGGACTTGTTCTCAACTTGCCTACCTGGTTAAATAAAGGACTTGTTCTCAACTAGCCTACCTGGTTAAATAAAGGACTTGTTCTCAACTAGCCTACCTGGTTAAAAAAAAGGTGAAATAAATCAACTTTAAAAATGTTTTAACCCAGTTCGCTTTGGATAAAGACGTCTTTCTAAATGGGAGATATTATTAAAGCCCCACTTTCCAGCCCCACGCTCTCAAACACCTCGATTCCCCCCCGTGAACGCAGCTCACTCTCCAGATCCCAATCACCTGAATTCTAATCACCTGTTCACACACCTGTATGTCATTATCACACACTATTTAGTTCAGTTCTTTGCGCCCTGTCACTGTGAGGTGTGGTTTGTTTTCTATTCAGAGCTCGAGTTTTTCCCTACGTAATTTAATCCTCCCCCGCGTCTGAAAGTGTTGACCTGTCTCACTAACGATGCCGTTTGCCTATTCCCTGCCTGTATTTTTAACCTGTTATCTACCTGTTGACTGATCTCTCCCGGATAACGTTTACTAGCATTTTTCCCCTGCCTGTACTGTTGCCCTTTTTGGATCCCCCCTGTGTATGACCTTCTACCTGTCCCTGGACCCTGCTACCTGCCTCCTCCTGTGTATGACCTTCTGCCTGTCCCTGGACCCAGCTACCTACCTCCTCCTGTGTATGACCTTCTACCTGCCCCTGGACCCAGCTACCTGCCCCTGGACCCAGCTTCCTGTCCCTGGACCCAGCTTCCTGTCCCTGGACCCAGCGACCTGCCCCTGGACCCAGCTACCTGCCCCTGGACCCAGCTACCTGCCCCTGGACCCTGCTACCTGCCTCCTCCTGTGTATGACCTTCTGCCTGCCCCTGGACCCAGCTACCTGCCCCTGGACCCAGCTTCCTGTCCCTGGACCCAGCGACCTGCCCCTGGACCCAGCTTCCTGCCCCTGGACCCAGCTACCTGCCCCTGGACCCTGCTACCTGCCTCCTCCTGTGTATGACCTTCTGCCTGCCCCTGGACCCAGCTACCTGCCCCTGGACCCAGCTTCCTGTCCCTGGACCCAGCGACCTGCCCCTGGACCCAGCTTCCTGCCCCTGGACCCAGCTTCCTGCATCCTCCTGTGTATGACCTTCTGCCTGCCCCTGGACCCAGCTACCTGCCCCTGGACCCAGCTACCTGCCCCTGGACCCAGCTACCTGCCCCTGGACCCAGCGACCTGCCCCTGGACCCAGCTTCCTTTCCCCGGACCCAGCTTCCTGCCCCTGACCCAGCTTCCTGCATCCTCCTGTGTATGACCTTCTGCCTGCCCCTGGACCCTGCTACCTGCCCCTGGACCCTGCTACCTGCCCCTGGACCCAGCTACCTGCCCCTGGACCCAGCTACCTGCCCCTGGACCCAGCTACCTGCCCCTGGACCCAGCTACCTGCCCCTGGACCCAGCTACCTGCCCCTGGACCCAGCTACCTGCCTCCTCCTATGGTCCTTTACCTATAAACACCTGCTGCACCCTGCGCTTGAAACCAGCTCTCTGTCTCCCATCGTGTTTCATTACAGCTACGCTTGAACCTGTTGATAGATTGGACAAGCTAGCTAATACCATTTAGGCAATAGGACAAGCTAGCTAATACCATTTAGGCAATAGGACAAGCTAGCTAATACCATTTAGGCAATAGGACAAGCTAGCTAATACCATTTAGGCAATAGGACAAGCTAGCTAATACCATTTAGGCAATAGGACAAGCTAGCTAATACCATTTAGGCAATAGGACAAGCTAGCTAATACCATTTAGGCAATAGGACAAGCTAGCTAATACCATTTAGGCAATAGGACAAGCTAGCTAATACCATTTAGGCAATAGGACAAGCTAGCTAAATAGCCATTTAGGCAATAGGTCTGTGTCTTGAAAAAGAAAAAATGGCTAGCAGGCTAGATTTACTAAATGAACTTTGCCTTTGCTTCTGGGTTTGGTGCTTTACGGAAGTGAGGAGGAGACGACACACGCAGGCGACGAGACACCGTACCCCTCGTCCTAATTCTCCCTTCTGCCCGTAGGCTGAACTGGCGATTTTTAAACTGCTCTGCAAAAAAAAATAAAAAAAATATAAATAATATGTGAAGTTAGTCTGATGCCGACACTAAATCACAATGTATTTATAATAAGCAGGCCCCTCCCATTATTGGTTAGAACGAGACTTCATGATGCTGTCTGCGATTCCAACTCCGGTCCTCTAATCTAAAAAGGTAAATGTGTTACCATCAATGATCGGCTATGAAAAAGCCAAGTGACATTTACTCCTGAGGTGCTGACCTGTTGCTCCCTCGACAACTACTGTGATTATTATTATCTGACCCTGCTGGTCGTCTATGAACATTTTAACATCTTGGCCGTGTTCTGTTATAATCTCCACCCGGCACAGCCAGAAGAGGACTGGCCAGCCCTCAGCCTGGTTCCTCTCTACCCTGTACAGCCAGAAGAGGACTGGCACCCCCTCATAGCCTGGTTCCTCTCTGCCCAGTACAGCCAGAAGAGGACTGGCCCCCCCTCATAGCCTGGTTCCTCTCTGCCCAGTACAGCCAGAAGAGGACTGGCCACCCCTCATAGCCTGGTTCCTCTCTACCCAGCACAGCCAGAAGAGGACTGGCCCCCCCTCATAGCCTGGTTCCTCTCTACCCTGTACAGCCAGAAGAGGACTGGCCACCCCTCATAGCCTGGTTCCTCTCCACCCGGCACAGCCAGAAGAGGACTGGCCACCCCTCATAGCCTGGTTCCTCTCTAGGTTTCTTCCTAGGTTCTGGCCTTTCTAGGGAGTTTTTCCTAGCCACCCCTCATAGCCTGGTTCCTCTCTAGGTTTCTTCCTAGGTTCTGGCCTTTCTAGGGAGTTTTTCCTAGCCACCCCTCATAGCCTGGTTCCTCTCTAGGTTTCTTCCTAGGTTCTGGCCTTTCTAGGGAGTTTTTCCTAGTCACCCCTCATAGCCTGGTTCCTCTCTAGGTTTCTTCCTAGGTTCTGGCCTTTCTAGGGAGTTTTTCCTAGCCACCCCTCATAGCCTGGTTCCTCTCTAGGTTTCTTCCTAGGTTCTGGCCTTTCTAGGGAGTTTTTCCTAGCCACCGCGCTTCTACACCTGCATTGCTTGCTGTTTGGGGTTTTAGGCTGGGTTTCTGTACAGCACTTTGAGACATCAGCTGATGTAAGAAGGGCTTTATAAATACATTTGATTTGATTTACCGTCGCGCCAAACAGCGCTGGTGATAAACATCGTTATAGGTCACTGATTATAAATATATATATCGAGTACCTACCCGCTACTGATATTAAGCTTAATTTATAATAAAATAATTACATTTCACCAATTATTTAACTGGCATATCGGCTGCTGACTGGTCGAAAAAACCTCTTCTGACAGGAAGTCCGTCATAAGGATTAGTGACAACAGGAAGTCCGTCAGACTGACAGGAACCTCTGACTGGATGCTTTTGTTTTGTTTTTGCATAGCAGTTTAAAAATCGCCAGACTCTAACAGGTTACAGGACTCTAACAGGGCTGTACTGCAGGTTACAGGACTCTAACAGGGCTGTACTGCAGGTTAAAGGACTCTAACAGGGCTGTACTGCAGGTTAAAGGACTCTAACAGGTTACAGGACTCTAACAGGTTAAAGGACTCTAACAGGGCTGTACTGCAGGTTAAAGGACTCTAACAGGGCTGTACTGCAGGTTACAGGACTCTAACAGGGCTGTACTGCAGGTTAAAGGACTCTAACAGGGCTGTACTGCAGGTTACAGGACTCTAACAGGTTACAGGACTCTAACAGGTTACAGGACTCTAACAGGTTACAGGACTCTAACAGGTTACAGGACTCTAACAGGTTACAGGACTCTAACAGGTTAAAGGACTCTAACAGGTTACAGGACTCTAACAGGTTACAGGACTCTAACAGGTTAAAGGACTCTAACAGGTTACAGGACTCTAACAGGTTACAGGACTCTAACAGGTTACAGGACTCTAACAGGTTACAGGACTCTAACAGGTTACAGGACTCTAACAGGTTACAGGACTCTAACAGGTTACAGGACTCTAACAGGTTACAGGACTCTAACAGGTTACAGGACTCTAACAGGTTACAGGACTCTAACAGGTTACAGGACTCTAACAGGTTACAGGACTCTAACAGGTTACAGGACTCTAACAGGTTACAGGACTCTAACAGGTTACAGGACTCTAACAGGTTACAGGACTCTAACAGGTTACAGGACTCTAACAGGTTACAGGACTCTAACAGGTTACAGGACTCTAACAGGTTACAGGACTCTAACAGGTTACAGGACTCTAACAGGTTACAGGACTCTAACAGGTTACAGGACTCTAACAGGTTAAAGGACTCTAACAGGTTAAAGGACTCTAACAGGTTAAAGGACTCTAACAGGTTACAGGACTCTAACAGGTTAAAGGACTAACAGGTTACAGGACTCTAACAGGGCTGTACTGCAGGTTACAGGACTCTAACAGGTTACAGGACTCTAACAGGTTAAAGGACTCTAACAGGTTACAGGACTCTAACAGGTTAAAGGACTCTAACAGGTTAAAGGACTCTAACAGGTTACAGGACTCTAACAGGGCTGTACTGCAGGTTAAAGGACTCTAACAGGTTAAAGGACTCTAACAGGTTACAGGACTCTAACAGGTTAAAGGACTCTAACAGGTTACAGGACTCTAACAGGGCTGTACTGCAGGTTAAAGGACTCTAACAGGTTAAAGGACTCTAACAGGTTACAGGACTCTAACAGGTTAAAGGACTCTAACAGGTTAAAGGACTAACAGGTTACAGGACTCTAACAGGGCTGTACTGCAGGTTACAGGACTCTAACAGGTTAAAGGACTCTAACAGGTTAAAGGACTCTAACAGGTTAAAGGACTCTAACAGGTTACAGGACTCTAACAGGTTACAGGACTCTAACAGGTTACAGGACTCTAACAGGTTACAGGACTCTAACAGGGCTGTACTGCAGGTTACAGGACTCTAACAGGTTAAGGACTCTAACAGGTTAAAGGACTCTAACAGGTTAAAGGACTCTAACAGGGCTGTACTGCAGGTTAAAGGACTCTAACAGGGCTGTACTGCAGGTACAGGACTCTAACAGGTTAAAGGACTCTAACAGGGCTGTACTGCAGATTAAAGGACTCTAACAGGGCTGTACTGCAGGTTAAAGGACTCTAACAGGGCTGTACCGCAGGTTAAAGGACTCTAACAGGGCTGTACCGCAGGTTAAAGGACTCTAACAGGGCTGTACTGCAGGTTAAAGGACTCTAACAGGGCTGTACTGCAGGTTAAAGGACTCTAACAGGGCTGTACTGCAGGTTTAAAGGGACTCTAACAGGGCTGTACTGCAGGTTAAGGACTCTAACAGGTTAAAGGACTCTAACAGGGCTGTACTGCAGGTTAAAGGACTCTAACAGGTTAAAGGACTCTAACAGGGCTGTACTGCAGGGTTACAGGACTCTAACAAGGGCTGTACTGCAGGTTAAAGGACTCTAACAAGGGCTGGTACTGCAGGGTTACAGGAGCTCTAACAGGTTTAAAGGACTCTAACAGGGCTGTACCGCAGGTTAAAGGACTCTAACAGGGCTGTACCCGCAGTTAAAGGACTCTAACAGGGCTGTACTGCAGGTTTAAAGGACTCTAACAGGGCTGTACTGCAGGTTAAAGGACTCTAACAGGGCTGTACTGCAGGTTAAAGGACTCTAACAGGTTAAAGGACTCTAACAGGGCTGTACTGCAGGTTACAGGACTCTAACAGGGCTGTACTGCAGGTTAAAGGACTCTAACAGGGCTGTACTGCAGGTTACAGGACTCTAACAGGTTAAAGGACTCTAACAGGGCTGTACCGCAGGTTAAAGGACTCTAACAGGGCTGTACCGCAGGTTAAAGGACTCTAACAGGGCTGTACTGCAGGTTAAAGGACTCTAACAGGGCTGTACTGCAGGTTAAAGGACTCTAACAGGGCTGTACTGCAGGTTAAAGGACTCTAACAGGTTAAAGGACTCTAACAGGGCTGTACTGCAGGTTAAAGGACTCTAACAGGTTAAAGGACTCTAACAGGGCTGTACTGCAGGTTACAGGACTCTAACAGGGCTGTACTGCAGGTTAAAGGACTCTAACAGGGCTGTACTGCAGGTTACAGGACTCTAACAGGTTAAAGGACTCTAACAGGGCTGTACTGCAGATTAAAGGACTCTAACAGGGCTGTACTGCAGGTTAAAGGACTCTAACAGGGCTGTACTGCAGGTTAAAGGACTCTAACAGGTTAAAGGACTCTAACAGGGCTGTACTGCAGGTTAAAGGACTCTAACAGGTTAAAGGACTCTAACAGGGCTGTACTGCAGGTTACAGGACTCTAACAGGGCTGTACTGCAGGTTAAAGGACTCTAACAGGGCTGTACTGCAGATTAAAGGACTCTAACAGGGCTGTACTGCAGGTTAAAGGACTCTAACAGGGCTATACCGCAGGTTAAAGGACTCTAACAGGACTGTACCGCAGGTTAAAGGACTTTAACAGGGCTGTACCGCAGGTTAAAGGTCTCTAACAGGGCTGTACTGCAGGTTAAAGGACTCTAACAGGGCTGTACCGCAGGTTAAAGGACTCTAACAGGGCTGTACTGCAGGTTAAAGGACTCTAACAGGGCTGTACCGCAGGTTAAAGGACTCTAACAGGGCTGTACCGCAGGTTAAAGGACTCTAACAGGACTGTACCGCAGGTTAAAGGACTCTAACAGGGCTGTACCGCAGATTAAAGGACTCTAACAGAGCTGTACTGCAGGTTAAAGGACTCTAACAGGGCTGTACCGCAGGTTAAAGGTCTCTAACAGGGCTGTACCGCAGGTTAAAGGACTCTAACAGGGCTGTACCGCAGGTTAAAGGACTCTAACAGGGCTGTACCGCAGGTTAAAGGACTCTAACAGGGCTGTACTGCAGGTTAAAGGACTCTAACAGGGCTGTACTGCAGGTTAAAGGACTCTAACAGGGCTGTACCGCAGGTTAAAGGGCTCTAACAGGGCTGTACTGCAGGTTAAAGGACTCTAACAGGTTAAAGGACTCTAACAGGGCTGTACTGCAGGTTAAAGGACTCTAACAGGGCTGTACTGCAGGTTAAAGGACTCTAACAGGCTAAAGGACTCTAACAGGGCTGTACTGCAGGTTAAAGGACTCTAACAGGGCTGTACTGCAGGTTAAAGAACTCTAACAGGTTACAGGACTCTAACAGGGCTGTACTATAATTCCCGAGATTACAAAAGAACCCGCACACACACAGACACAAATACTCACCTGTTCTCTTGTTGATGACCTCCACTATCGTAGAAGGGAAGTAGCCCACGCGGTCATTTCCTGTACGGTTGTCATGGATACAGCCCTTCCAGCGCCCGTCAACATGCTGCTCGAGAACCTGCCAGAGAGAACAAGTAATACATTCAACATAGCAGAGTAGATAATAAACAGAGAACCGTAGAATATAATAAACAGAGAACAGTAGAATATAATAAACAGAGAACAGTAGAATATAATAAACAGAGAACAGTAGAATATAATAAACAGAGAACAGTAGAATATAATAAACAGAGAACAGTAGAATATAGTAGAATATAATAAACAGTAGAACATAATAAACAGAGAACAGTAGAATATAGTAGAATATAATAAACAGAGAACAGTAGAATATAATAAACAGAGAACAGTAGAATATAATAAACAGAGAACAGTAGAATATAATAAACAGAGAACAGCAGAATATAATAAACAGAGAACAGTAGAATATAATAAACAGAGAACAGTAGAATATAATAAACAGAGAACAGTAGAACATAATAAACAGAGAACAGTAGAATAGAATAAACAGAGAACAGTAGAACATAATAAACAGAGAACAGTAGAATAAACAGAGAACAGTAGAATATAATAAACAGAGAACAGTAGAATATAATAAACAGAGAACAGTAGAATATAATAAACAGAGAACAGTAGAATATAATAAACAGAGAACAGTAGAATATAATAAACAGAGAACAGTAGAACATAATAAACAGAGAACAGTAGAATAGAATAAACAGAGAACAGTAGAACATAATAAAGAGAGAACAGTAGAATATAGTAGAATATAATAAACAGAGAACAGTAGAATATAATAAACAGAGAACAGTAGAATATAATAAACAGAGAACAGTAGAATATAGTAGAATATAATAAACAGAGAACAGCAGAATATAATAAACAGAGAACAGTAGAATAAACAGAGAACAGTAGAATATAATAAACAGAGAACAGTAGAATATAATAAACAGAGAACAGTAGAATATAATAAACAGAGAACAGTAGAATATAATAAACAGAGAACAGTAGAATATAATAAACAGAGAACAGTAGAATATAATAAACAGAGAACAGTAGAATATAATAAACAGAGAACAGTAGATAACAGAGAACAGTAGAATAACACAGAGAACAGTAGAATATAATAACAGAGAACAGTAGAATATAATAAACAGAGAACAGTAGAATATAATAAACAGAGAACAGTAGAATATAATAACAGAGAACAGTAGAATATAATAAACAGGAACAGTAGAATATAAAAACAGAGAACAGTAGAATATAATAAACAGAGAACAGTAGAATATAATAAACAGAGAACAGTAGAATATAATAAACAGAGACAGTAGAATAATAAACAGAGAACCGTAGAATATAATAAAAGAGAAACAGTAGAATATAATAAACAGAGAACAGTAGAACATAATAACAGAGAACAGTAGAATAATAAACAGAGCAACAGTAGAATAATAACAGAGAACAGTAGAATAATAACCAGAGAACAGTAGAATAATAATAAACAGAGAACATAGAATATAAAACAGAGAACAAGTAGAATATACTAAACAGAGAACAGCAGAACATAATAAACAGAGAACAGTAGAATATAATAACAGAGAACAGTAGAATATAATAAACAGAGAACAGTAGAATATAATAAACAGAGAACAGCAGAATATAATAAACAGAGAACAGTAGAATATAATAAACAGAGAACAGTAGAACATAATAAACAGAGAACAGTAGAATAAACAGAGAACAGTAGAATATAATAAACAGAGAACAGTAGAATATAATAAACAGAGAACAGTAGAATATAATAAACAGAGAACAGCAGAATATAATAAACAGAGAACAGTAGAATATAATAAACAGAGAACAGTAGAATATAATAAACAGAGAACAGTAGAATATAATAAACAGAGAACAGCAGAATATAATAAACAGAGAACAGCAGAATATAATAAACAGAGAACAGTAGAATATAATAAACAGAGATCAGTAGAATATAATAAACAGAGAACAGTAGAATATAATAAACAGAGAACAGTAGAATAATAAAAGAGAACAGTAGAATATAATAAACAGAGAACAGTAGAATATAATAAACAGAGAACAGTAGAATATAATAAACAGAGAACAGCAGAATATAATAAACAGAGAACAGTAGAATATAATAAACAGAGAACAGTAGAATATAATAAACAGAGAACAGTAGAATATAATAAACAGAGAACAGTAGAATATAATAAAAAGAGAACAGTAGAATATAATAAACAGAGAACAGTAGAATATAATAAACAGAGAACAGTAGAATATAATAAACAGAACAGTAGAATATAATAAACAGAGAACAGTAGAATATAATAAACAGAGAACAGTAGAATATAATAAAAAGAGAACAGTAGAATATAGAAGAGTAGCGTAAAACAGAATAGATTAGAATATAATAGACCAGATTAGACTAGAATAGAATAGAGCAGAATAGAAAATAATAGAATAGAAAATAATTTAGAAAAAGGAAAGAAGAAACACTAACGCTCTAACTGTTGATGTTATCTCCTGTATCTATCCTCTATCCTTCTCTAACTGTTCCTGTTATCTCCTGTATCTATCCTCTATCCTTCTCTAACTGTTCCTGTTATCTCCTGTATCTATCATCTATCCTTCCCTAACTGTTCCTGTTATCTCCTGTATCTATCATCTATCCTTCCCTAACTGTTCCTGTTATCTCCTGTATCTATCATCTATCCTTCTCTAACTGTTGATGTTATCTCCTGTATCTACCCTTCTCTAACTGTTCCTGGTATCTCCTGTATCTATCCTCTATCCTTCTCTAACTGTTGATGTTATCTCCTGTATCTATCCTTCTATAACTGTTCCTGTTATCTCCTGTATCTACCCTTCTCTAACTGTTCCTGTTATCTCCTGTATCTATCCTTCTCTAACTGTTCCTGGTATCTCCTGTATCTACCCTTCTCTAACTGTTCCTGTTATCTCCTGTATCTATCCTTCTATAACTGTTCCTGTTATCTCCTGTATCTATCCTCTATCCTTCTCTAACTGTTGATGTTATCTCCTGTATCTACCCTTCTCTAACTGTTCCTGGTATCTCCTGTATCTATCCTCTATCCTTCTCTAACTGTTGATGTTATCTCCTGTATCTATCCTTCTATAACTGTTCCTGTTATCTCCTGTATCTACCCTTCTCTAACTGTTCCTGTTATCTCCTGTATCTATCCTTCTCTAACTGTTCCTGGTATCTCCTGTATCTACCCTTCTCTAACTGTTCCTGTTATCTCCTGTATCTATCCTTCTCTAACTGTTCCTGGTATCTCCTGTATCTACCCTTCTCTAACTGTTCCTGTTATCTCCTGTATCTATCCTCTGTCCTTCTCTAACTGTTCCTGTTATCTCCTGTATCTATCCTTCTCTAACTGTTCCTGTTATCTCCTGTATCTATCCTTCTATAACTGTTCCTGTTATCTCCTGTATCTACCCTTCTCTAACTGTTCCTGTTATCTCCTGTATCTATCCTTCTCTAACTGTTCCTGGTATCTCCTGTATCTACCCTTCTCTAACTGTTCCTGTTATCTCCTGTATCTATCCTCTGTCCTTCTCTAACTGTTCCTGTTATCTCCTGTATCTACCCTT
The DNA here is from genome assembly GCF_901001165.1 of Salmo trutta. Lineage (NCBI taxonomy): Eukaryota > Metazoa > Chordata > Actinopteri > Salmoniformes > Salmonidae > Salmo > Salmo trutta. Next base: position 142,049 of record NW_021822777.1, on the reverse strand, counting down.
CTCTAACTGTTCCTGTTATCTCCGGTATCTACCCTTCTCTAACTGTTCCTGTTATCTCCGGTATCTATCCTCTATCCTTCTCTAACTGTTCCTGTTATCTCCTGTATCTACCCTTCTCTAACTGTTCCTGTTATCTCCGGTATCTATCCCCTATCCTTCTCTAACTGTTCCTGGTATCTCCTGTATCTATCATCTATCCTTCTCTACCTGTTCCTGTTATCTCCTGTATCTATCCTCTATCCTTCTCTAACTGTTCCTGTTATCTCCTGTATCTATCCTTCTCTAACTGTTCCTGTTATCTCCTGTATCTATCCTTCTCTAACTGTTCCTGTTAACTCCTGTATCTATCCTCTATCCTTCTCTACCTGTTCCTGTTATCTCCTGTATCTATCCTCTATCCTTCTCTAACTGTTCCTGTTAACTCCTGTATCTATCCTCTATCCTTCTCTACCTGTTCCTGTTATCTCCTGTATCTATCCTTCTCTAACTGTTCCTGTTATCTCCTGTATCTATCCTCTATCCTTCTCTAACTGTTCCTGTTAACTCCTGTATCTATCATCTATCCTTCTCTAACTGTTCCTGGTATCTCCTGTATCTATCCTCTATCCTTCTCTAACTGTTCCTGTTATCTCCTGTATCTATCCTTCTCTAACTGTTCCTGTTATCTCCTGTATCTATCCTCTATCCTTCTCTAACTGTTCCTGTTATCTCCTGTATCTATCCTCTATCCTTCTCTAACTGTTCCTGTTATCTCCTGTATCTATCCTCTATCCTTCTCTAACTGTTCCTGGTATCTCCTGTATCTATCCTTCTCTAACTGTTCCTGGTATCTCCTGTATCTATCCTCTATCCTTCTCTAACTGTTCCTGGTATCTCCTGTATCTATCCTTCTCTACCTGTTCCTGTTATCTCCTGTATCTATCCTCTATCCTTCTCTAACTGTTCCTGTTATCTCCTGTATCTATCCTTCTCTAACTGTTCCTGTTATCTCCTGTATCTATCCTCTATCCTTCTCTAACTGTTCCTGGTATCTCCTGTATCTATCCTTCTCTAACTGTTCCTGTTATCTCCTGTATCTATCCCCTATCCTTCCCTAACTGTTCCTGTTATCTCCTGTATCTATCCTCTATCCTTCTATAACTGTTCCTGTTATCTCCTGTATCTATCCCCTATCCTTCCCTAACTGTTCCTGGTATCTCCTGTATCTATCCTCTATCCTTCTCTAACTGTTCCTGGTATCTCCTGTACACTCTGACTCAGGGCCGTGTGTGTGTGTGTGTGTGTGTGTGTGTGTGTGTGTGTGTGTGTGTGCGCGCGCAAGCGTGTGCGTGTGTGCGTGCGTGCGTGCGTGTGTGTGTGTGCGTGCGTGTGTGTGTGTGTGTGTGTATAGTGTGTGTGTGTGTGTGTGTATAGTGTGTGTGTATAGTGTGTGTGTGTGTGTGTGTGTGTGTGTGTGTGTGTGTGTGTGTGTGTGTGTGTGTACCGTGATCACGTCCCCAGTCTTGATGTTGAGGCTGGTCAGGTCGTAGTTGTTGCAGTAATCCTTTAAGGCCCTGACCTGGAGGGCCGCTGAGGCATCTGGGAGAGAGACATGCTGCTTTAATATCTCACACACACACACACACACACACACACACACACACACACACACACACCCCGTACCTCTGAGTAGCTGTTTGATCTCCCGGCTGGCCTGGGAAGCAGAGAACTGGTAAACGATATCCAGGGCTGTTTGGCTGTAGGTGTTTCTCACCGCTGCATTGATACCACTCTGGAGAGACAAGGATCAGGGTTACAGCTTCTATAACCACCACCTGCCCTGGTTATAACCCTGCACAGGAAGTACACTGCGTTTATACCACTCTGGAGAGACAAGGATCAGGGTTACAGCTTCTATAACCACCACCTGCCCTGGTTATAACCCTGCACAGGAAGTACACTGTGTTGATACCACTCTGGAGAGACAAGGATCAGGGTTACAGCTTCTATAACCACCACCTGCCCTGGTTATAACCCTGCACAGGAAGTACACTGTGTTGATACCACTCTGGAGAGACAAGGATCAGGGTTACAGCTTCTATAACCACCACCTGCCCTGGTTATAACCCTGCACAGGAAGTACACTGCGTTTATACCACTCTGGAGAGACAAGGATCAGGGTTACAGCTTCTATAACCACCACCTACCCTGGTTATAACCCTGCACTAGTGCCCCTACCCTGGTTATAACCCTGCACTAGTGCCCCTACCCTGGTTATAACCCTGCACTAGTGACCCTACCCTGGTTATAACCCTGCACTAGAGCCCCTACCCTGGTTATAACTCTGCACTAGTTCCCCTACCCTGGTTATAACCCTGCACTAGAGCCCCTACCCTGGTTATAACCCTGCACAGGAAGTACACTGTGTTGATTCCACTCTGGAGAGACAAGGATCAGGGTTACAGCTTCTATAACCATACCTACCCTGGTTATAACCCTGCACAGGAAATACACTGCGTTTATACCACTCTGGAGAGACAAGGATCAGGGTTACAGCTTCTATAACCACCACCTACCCTGGTTATAACCCTGCACTAGATCCCCTACCCTGGTTATAACCCTGCACTAGTGCCCCTACCCTGGTTATAACCCTGCACTAGTGCCCCTACCCTGGTTATAACCCTGCACTAGTGACCCTACCCTGGTTATAACCCTGCACTAGAGCCCCTACCCTGGTTATAACTCTGCACTAGTTCCCCAACCCTGGTTATAACCCTGCACTAGATCCCCTACCCTGGTTATAAAAATGCACAGGAAGTACACTGCGTTTATACCACTCTGTAGAGACAAGGATCAGGGTTACAGCTTCTATAACCACCACCTGCACCTACCCTGGTTATAACCCTGCACAGGTTCCTCTGCCCTGGTTATAACCCTGCACAGGAAGTACACTGTGTTTATACCACTCTGTAGGGACAAGGCTCAGGGTTACAGCTTCTATAATGACCACCTGCCCTGGTTATAACCCTGCACAGGAAGTACACTGTGTTTATACCACTCTGTAGGGACAAGGCTCAGGGTTACGGCTTCTATAACGACCACCTACCCTGGTTATAACCCTGCACTAGAGCCCCTACCCTGGTTATAACCCTAAACTAGATCCCCTACCCTGGTTATAACCCTGCACTAGATCCCCTACCCTGGTTATAACCCTGCACTAGACCCCCTACCCTGGTTATAACCCTGTACTAGAGCCCCTACCCTGGTTATAACCCTGCACAGGAAGTATGCTGTGTTGATTCCACTCTGTAGGGACAAGGCTCAGGGTTACGGCTTCTATAACCACCACCTGCACCTACCCTGGTTATAACCCTGCACTAGTGCCTCTACCCTGGCTATAACCCTGCACTAGTGCCTCTACCCTGGTTATAACCCTGCACTAGAGCCTCTACCCTGCTTATAACCCTGCTCTAGTGCCCCTACCCTGGTTATAACCCTGCACTAGTGCCCTCTACCCTGGTTATAACCCTGCACTAGTGCCTCTACCCTGGTTATAACCCTGCACTAGTTCCCCTACCCTGGTTATAACCCTGCACTAGTGCCTCTACCCTGGCTATAACCCTGCACTAGTGCCTCTACCCTGGTTATAACCCTGCACTAGAGCCTCTACCCTGCTTATAACCCTGCTCTAGTGCCCCTACCCTGGTTATAACCCTGCACTAGTGCCCTCTACCCTGGTTATAACCCTGCACTAGTGCCTCTACCCTGGTTATAACCCTGCACTAGTTCCCCTACCCTGGTTATAACCCTGCACTAGTGCCTCTACCCTGGTTATAACCCTGCACTAGTGCCTCTACCCTGGTTATAACCCTGCACTAGTGCCCCTACCCTGGTTATAACCCTGCACTAGTGCCTCTACCCTGGTTATAACCCTGCACTAGTGCCTCTACCCTGGTTATAACCCTGCACTAGAGCCCTTTACCCTGGTTATAACCCTGCACTAGTGCCTCTACCCTGGTTATAACCCTGCACTAGTGCCTCTAACCTGGTTATAACCCTGCACTAGTGCCTCTACCCTGGTTATAACCCTGCACTAGTACCCTCTACCCTGGTTATAACCCTGCTCTAGTGCCCCTACCCTGGTTATAACCCTGCACTAGTGCCCTCTACCCTGGTTATAACCCTGCACTAGTGCCTCTACCCCTGGTTATAACCCTTGCACTAGTTCCCCTACCCTGGTTATAACCCTGCCACTAGTGCCTCTACCCTGGGTTATAACCCTGCACTAGTGCCTCTACCCTGGTTTATAACCCTTGCCACTAGTGCCCCTACCCTGGTTTAACCTGCACTAGTGCCTCTACCCTGGTTTATAACCTTGCACTAGTGCCTCTACCCTGGTTATAACCCTGCAACTAAGAGCCCTTTACCCTGGTTATAACCCTGCACTAGTGCCTTACCCTGGTATAACCCTGGCACTAGATTGCCTCTAACCTGGTTATAACCCCTGCACTAGTGCCTCTACCCCTCGGTTATAACCCTACACTAGTACCCTCTTACCCTGGTTATAACCCTGCACTAGTGCCCTACCCTGGTTATAACCCTGCCTAGAGCTCTACCTGGTTAAACCCTGCACTAGTTCCCTACAGTGTTATAACCCTGCACTAGTGCCTCTACCCTGGTTATATACCCTCACTAGTGCCTACCTGGGTATGACCCTGCACTAGTGCCCTCAACCTCATGGTTATAACCCTGCACTAATAGTGCCTCTACCCTGGTTATAACCCTGCACTAGAGCCCTCTACCTGGTTATAACCCTGCACTGAGCCCTCAC
>NW_021822777.1:103314-130814 GCF_901001165.1 Salmo trutta | reverse complement strand
TAATAGCCTTGGGCTAGCAGGCTTGGTTAAAACTAATAGCCTTGGGCTAGCAGGCTTGGTTAAAACTAATAGCCTTGGGCTAGCAGGCTAATTTCCATCATTCCATGATCAATATGCAACTCGCACACTTCCAGAAAATGTTACCTTGTGAGGCCGGTGTGTGTGTGTGTGTGTGTGTGTGTGTGTGTGTAGGTGGTCCAGCTCCTTCTCAACAGTAACGTGTGTGTGTGTGTGTGTGTGTGTGTGTGTGTGTGTGTGTGTGTGTGTGTGTGTGTGTGTGTGTAGGTGGTCCAGCTCCTTCTCAACAGTAACGTGTGTGTGTGTGTGTGTGTGTGTGTGTGTGTGTGTGTGTGTGTGTGTGTGTGTGTGTGTGTGTGTGTGTGTGTAGGTGGTCCAGCTACTCCTCAACAGTAACATGTGTGTTGCTCTGCTGGAACTGAAACCAGGAGATTCTACTGACCCCAATGGGACGTCTCCTCTACACCTGGCAGCCAAGAACGGACACATAGACATCATCAGGTAACTCTCTCTCTCTCCTTCCTTCCTTCCTTCCTTCCTTCCTTCCTTCCTTCCTTCCTTCCTTCCTTCCTTCCTTCCTTCCTTCCTCTCTCTCTCTCTCCTTCCTTCCTTCCTTCCTTCCTTCCTTCCTTCCTTCCTTCCTCTCTCTCTCTCTCCTTCCTTCCTTCCTCTCTCTCTCTCTCGCTCTCTCTCTATATCGGTCACATCAATAAATAACCCAGCCTTATATGGTCGTACTATAATTACACTATTTACTGGGCCAGATGGTTAACCATGTTAAGGTATATTGATAGTTGGAGTTTAGTATTTATTGGGCCAGATGGTTAACCATGTTAAGGTATATTGATAGTTGGAGTTTAGTATTTACTGGGCCAGATGGTTAACCATGTTAAGGTATATTGATAGTTGGAGTTTAGTATTTATTGGGCCAGATGGTTAACCATGTTAAGGTATATTGATAGTTGGAGTTTAGTATTTATTGGGCCAGATGGTTAACCATGTTAAGGTATATTGATAGTTGGAGTTTAGTATTACTGGGCCAGATGGTTAACCATGTTAAGGTATATTGATAGTTGGAGTTTAGTATTTATTGGGCCAGATGGTTAACCATGTTAAGGTATATTGATAGTTGGAGTTTAGTATTTATTGGGCCAGATGGTTAACCATGTTAAGGTATATTGATAGTTGGAGTTTAGTATTTATTGGGCCAGATGGTTAACCATGTTAAGGTATATTGATAGTTCTAGTTTAGTATTTATTGGGCCAGATGGTTAACCATGTTAAGGTATATTGATAGTTCTAGTTAGTATTTATTGGGCCAGATGGTAAATGAAATGTGTTTCAGTTTGTGGCTGCATGGTAATTATTTTTCTGTTTGGACAAATGTGCTCAAATCTGTCATGATGAACGTGTTTGTGCCAAATAAATGTATAAAACAATTATTTAAAAAAAATCTGTGTGTGTGTGTGTGTGTGTGTGTGTGTGTGTGTGTGTGTGTGTGTGTGTGTGTGTGTGTGTGTGTGTGTGTGTGTGTGTGTGTGTGCGTGCGGTCCCCAGGCTGTTGATCCAGTCTGGAATAGACATCAACAGACAGACCAAGGCTGGCACAGCCCTGCATGAAGCAGCTCTCTGTGGGAAGACTGAGGCTGTTCGCCTCCTGCTGGATGTAAGAGGAACTACAACTAACCCTTAATCATTAACCCCTGACCCCTAATCCCTGACCCCTAATCCCTGACCCCTGACCCCTAATCCCTGACCCCTGACCCCTGCATGAGGCAGAGTTCTGTGGGAAGGCAGGAGGGCTGTTCGCCTCCTGCTGGATGTAAGAGGAACTACAACTCATACAAGGTCGTTCCCTTAGCAGGCAGCAGTCCAACACTAACTATCCCGATGTGATCGTTCCCTTAGCAGGCAGCAGTCCAACACTAACTAACCCGATGTGATCGTTCCCTTAGCAGGCAGCAGTCCAACACTAACTAACCCGATGTGATCGTTCCCTTAGCAGGCAGCAGTCCAACACTAACTAACCCGATGTGATCGTTCCCTTAGCAGGCAGCAGTCCAACACTAACTAACCCGATGTGATCGTTCCCTTAGCAGGCAGCAGCCCAACACTAACTATCCCGATGTGATCGTTCCCTTAGCAGGCAGCAGTCCAACACTAACTATCCCGATGTGATCGTTCCCTTAGCAGGCAGCAGTCCAACACTAACCCGATGTGATCGTTCCCTTAGCAGGCAGCAGCCCAACACTAACTAACCCGATGTGGATCGTTCCTTAGCAGGCAGCAGTCAACACTAACTCCCGATGTGATCGTTCCCTTAGCAGGCAGCAGTCCAACACTAACCCGATGTGATCGTTCCCTTAGCGCAGCAGTCCAACACTAACTACCCGATGTGATCGTTCCCTTAGCAGGCAGCAGTCCAACACTAACTATCCCGATGTGATCGTTCCCTTAGCAGGCAGCAGTCCAACACTAACCCGATGTGATCGTTCCCTTAGCAGGCAGCAGTCCAACACTAACTATCCCGATGTGATCGTTCCCTTAGCAGGCAGCAGTCCAACACTAACCATCCCGATGTGATCGTTCCCTTAGCAGGCAGCAGTCCAACACTAACTAACCCGATGTGATCGTTCCCTTAGCAGGCAGCAGTCCAACACTAACTACCCGATGTGATCGTTCCCTTAGCAGGCAGCAGTCCACACTAACTCCCGATGTGATCGTTCCCTTAGCAGGCAGCAGTCCAACACTAACTAACCCGATGTGATCGTTCCCTTAGCAGGCAGCAGTCCAACACTAACTATCCCGATGTGATCGTCCCTTAGCAGGCAGCAGTCCACACAACTAACTAACCCGATGTGATCGTTCCCTTAGCAGGCAGCAGTCCAACACTAACTACCCGATGTGATCGTTCCCTTAGCAGGCAGCAGCCAACACTAACTATCCCGATGTGATCGTTCCCTTAGCAGGCAGCAGTCCAACACTAACTAACCCGATGTGATCGTTCCCTTAGCAGGCAGCAGTCCAACACTAACTATCCCGATGTGATCGTTCCCTTAGCAGGCAGCAGTCCAACACTAACTAACCCGATGTGATCGTTCCCTTAGCAGGCAGCAGTCCAACACTAACTATCCCGATGTGATCGTTCCCTTAGCAGGCAGCAGTCCAACACTAACTAACCCGATGTGATCGTTCCCTTAGCAGGCAGCAGTCCAACACTAACTATCCCGATGTGATCGTTCCCTTAGCAGGCAGCAGTCCAACACTAACTAACCGATGTGATCGTTCCCTTAGCAGGCAGCAGTCCAACACTAACTACCCGATGTGATCGTTCCCTAGCAGGCAGCAGTCCAACACTAACTATCCCGATGTGATCGTTCCCTTAGCAGGCAGCAGTCCAACACTAACTAACCCGATGTGATCGTTCCCTTAGCAGGCAGCAGTCCAACACTAAATCCCGATGTGATCGTCCCTTAGCAGGCAGCAGTCCAACACTACTACCCGATGTGATCGTTCCCTTAGCAGGCAGCAGTCCAACACTAACTACCCGATGTGATCGTTCCCTTAGCAGGCAGCAGTCCAACATAACTACCCGATGTGATCGTTCCCTTAGCAGGCAGCAGTCCAACACTAACTAACCCGATGTGATCGTTCCCTTAGCAGGCAGCAGTCCAAACTAACCCGATGTGATCGTTCCCTTAGCAGGCAGCAGTCCAACACTAACTAACCCGATGTGATCGTTCCCTTAGCAGGCAGCAGTCCAACACTAACTAACCCGATGTGATCGTTCCCTTAGCAGGCAGCAGTCCAACACTAACTATCCCGATGTGATCGTTCCCTTAGCAGGCAGCAGTCCAACACTAACCCGATGTGATCGTTCCCTTAGCAGGCAGCAGTCCAACACTAACTATCCCGATGTGATCGTTCCCTTAGCAGGCAGCAGTCCAACACTAACCCGATGTGATCGTTCCCTTAGCAGGCAGCAGTCCAACACTAACTATCCCGATGTGATCGTTCCCTTAGCAGGCAGCAGTCCAACACTAACTAACCCGATGTGATCGTTCCCTTAGCAGGCAGCAGTCCAACACTAACTAACCCGATGTGATCGTTCCCTTAGCAGGCAGCAGTCCACTAACTAACCCGATGTGATCGTTCCCTTAGCAGGCAGCAGTCCAACACTAACTAACCCGATGTGATCGTTCCCTTAGCAGGCAGCAGTCCAACACTAACTAACCCGATGTGATCGTTCCCTTAGCAGGCAGCAGCCCAACACTAACTAACCCGATGTGATCGTTCCCTTAGCAGGCAGCAGTCCAACACTAACTAACCCGATGTGATCGTTCCCTTAGCAGGCAGCAGTCCAACACTAACTAACCCGATGTGATCGTTCCCTTAGCAGGCAGCAGTCCAACACTAACTAGCACCGTGTGACGTCCCTTAGCAGCAGCATCCAACATCTAACCAATGTGATCGTTCCTTAGCAGGCAGCAGTCCAACACTAACTAACCCGATGTGATCGTTCCCTTAGCAGGCAGCAGTCCAACACTAACTAACCGATGTGATCGTTCCCTTAGCAGGCAGCAGTCCAACACTAACTAACCCGATGTGATCGTTCCCTTAGCAGGCAGCAGTCCAACACTAACTAACCCGATGTGATCGTTCCCTTAGCAGGCAGCAGTCCAACACTAACCCGATGTGATCGTTCCCTTAGCAGGCAGCAGTCCACACTAACTAACCCGATGTGATCGTTCCCTTAGCAGGCAGCAGTCCAACACTACCCGATGTGATCGTTCCCTTAGCAGGCAGCAGTCCAACACTAACTAACCCGATGTGATCGTTCCCTTAGCAGGCAGCAGTCCAACACTAACTAACCCGATGTGATCGTTCCCTTAGCAGGCAGCAGTCCAACACTAACTAACCCGATGTGATCGTTCCCTTAGCAGGCAGCAGTCCCAACACTACTACCCGATGTGATCGTTCCCTAGCAGGCAGCAGTCCAACACTAACTACCCGATGTGATCGTTTCCCTTAGCAGGCACAGTCCAACACTAACTAACCCGATGTGATCGTTCCCTTAGCAGGCAGCAGTCCAACACTACTACCCGATGTGATCGTTCCCTTAGCAGCGCAGCAGTCCAACACTAACTAACCCGATGTGATCGTTCCCCTTAGCAGGCAGCAGCCCAACACTAACTAACCCGATGTGATCGTTCCCTTAGCAGGCAGCAGTCCAACACTAACTAACCCGATGTGATGGTTCCCTTAGCAGGCAGCAGTCCAACACTAACTAACCCGATGTGATCGTTCCCTTAGCAGGCAGCAGTCCAACACTAACTAACCCGATGTGATCGTTCCCTTAGCAGGCAGCAGTCCAACACTAACTAACCCGATGTGATCGTTCCCTTAGCAGGCAGCAGCCCAACACTAACTAACCCGATGTGATCGTTCCTTAGCAGCAGCAGTCCAACACTAACTATCCCGATGTTGATCGTTCCCTAGCAGGCAGCAGTCCAACACTAACTAACCGATGTGATCGTTCCCTTAGCAGGCAGCAGTCCAACACTAACTAACCCGATGTGATGTTCCCTTAGGCAGGCAGGCAGTCCAACCACTAACTATCCCGATGTGATCTTTCCCTTAGCAGGCAGCAGTCCAACACTAACTAACCCGATGTGATCGTTCCCTTAGCAGGCAGCCAGTCCAACACTAACTATCCCGATGTGATCGTTCCCCTTAGCAGGCAAGCAGTCCAACACTAACCGAGTGATCGTTCCCTTAGCAGGCAGCAGTCCAACACTAACTATCCCGATGTGATCGTTCCCTTAGCAGGCAGCAGTCCAACACTAACTAACCCGATGTGATCGTTCCTTAGCAGGCAGCAGTCCAACACTAACTAACCCGATGTGATCGTTCCCTTAGCAGGCAGCAGTCCAACACTAACTAACCCGATGTGATCGTTCCCTTAGCAGGCAGCAGTCCAACACTAACTAACCCGATGTGATCGTTCCCTAGCAGGCAGCAGTCCAACACTAACTAACCCGATGTGATCGTTCCCTTAGCAGGCAGCAGTCCAACACTAACTATCCCGATGTGATCGTTCCTTAGCAGGCAGCAGTCCAACACTAACTAACCCGATGTGATCGTTCCCTTAGCAGGGCAGCAGTCCAACACTAACTATCCCGAGTGATCGTTCCCTTAGCAGGCAGTCAGTCCAACACTAACTAACCCGATGTGATCGTTCCCTTAGAGGCAGCAGTCCCACACTAACTATCCCGATGGTGATCGTTCCCTTAGCAGGCAGCAGGTCCAACACTAACTAACCCGACTGTGATGGTTCCCCTTAGAAGGCAGCAGTCCAACACTAAACTATCCCGATGTGATCGTTCCCTTAGCAGGCAGCAGTCAACACTAACTAACCCGATGTGATCGTTCCCTTAGCAGGCAGCAGTCCAACACTAACTAACCCGATGTGATCGTTCCCTTAGCAGGCAGCAGTCCAACACTAACTAACCCGATGTGATCGTTCCCTTAGCAGGCAGCAGTCCAACACTAACTAACCCGATGTGATCTTGGTCGTTCCCTTTCTCATACTGCTCTCTCTTGTAAACACCTCAACAACTCAACTCAGAACCAGGGTAGTCGACCGTTCCATTTAAATTTCAGTCGATTCAGAAAGTTTACCAAATTTAATTCCTGCGTTTTCCTCATTGAGAAGCACTGAGGAAAACAATTGGGAATTGCAGTGTACTTCCTGAATCGACTGTAGTCGACGTGTAATTGGTCCCGACCCTGGTCGTTATAGAAGCCGTAACCCTGATCCTTGTCCCTACAGAGTGGTATCAACACAGTGTACTTCCTGTGCAGGGTTATAACCAGGGTAGGTACAGGTGGTGGTTATAGAAGCCGTAACCCTGATCCTTGTCCCTACAGAGTGGAATCAACGCAGTGTACTTCCTGTGCAGGGTTATAACCAGGGTAGGTGCTCTAGTGCAGGGTTATAACCAGGGTAGGTGCAGGTGGTGGTTATAGAAGCCGTAAATCTGATCCTTGTCCCTACAGAGTGGAATCAACGCAGTGTACTTCCTGTGTAGGGTTATAACCAGGGTAGAGGCTCTAGTGCAGGGTTATAACCAGGGCAGGTGGTGGTTATAGAAGCCGTAACCCTGATCCTTGTCTCTCCAGAGTGGTATAAACGCAGTGTACTTCCTGTGCAGGGTTATAACCAGGGTAGGGGCTCTAGTGCAGGGTTATAACCAGGGTAGGGGCTCTAGTGCAGGGTTATAACCAGGGTAGGGGATCTAGTGCAGGGTTATAACCAGGGCAGGTGGTGGTTATAGAAGCCGTAACCCTGATCCTTGTCTCTCCAGAGTGGTATAAACGCAGTGTACTTCCTGTGCAGGGCTATAACCAGGGTAGGGGTTCTAGTGCAGGGTTATAACCAGGGTAGGTGGTGGTTATAGAAGCCATAACCCTGATCCTTGTCCCTCCAGAGTGGAATCAACGCAGTGTACTTCCTGTGCAGGGTTATAACCAGGGTAGGGGATCTAGTGCAGGGTTATAACCAGGGTAGAGGCACTAGTGCAGGGTTATAACCAGGGTAGGGGGTCTAGTGCAGGGTTATAACCAGGGTAGGGGACCTAGTGCAGGGTTATAACCAGGGCAGGTGGTGGTTATAGAAGGTGTAACCCTGATCCTTGTCTCTCCAGAGGGGTATAAATGCAGTGTACTTCCTGTGCAGGGTTATAACCAGGGTAGGGGATCTAGTGCAGGGTTATAACCAGGGTAGGGGATCTAGTGCAGGGTTATAACCAGGGTTGAGGGCTCTAGTGCAGGGTTATAACCAGGGCAGGTGGTGGTTATAGAAGCCGTAACCCTGATCCTTGTCCCTACAGAGTGGAATCAACACAGTGTACTTCCTGTGCAGGGTTATATCCAGGGTAGGGGTTTTAGTGCAGGGTTATAACCAGGGCAGGTGGTGGTTATAGAAGCCGTAACCCTGAGCCTTGTCTCTCCAGAGTGGTATCAACACAGTGTACTTCCTGTGTAGGGTTATAACCAGGGTAGAGGCTCTAGTGCAGGGTTATAACCAGGGCAGGTGGTGGTTGTAGAAGCCGTAACCCTGATCCTTGTCTCTCCAGAGTGGTATCAACACAGTGTACTTCCTGTGCAGGGTTATAACCAGGGCAGGTGGTGGTTATAGAAGCTGTAACCCTGATCCTTGTCTCTCCAGAGTGGTATAAACGCAGCGGTGAGAAACACCTACAGCCAAACAGCCCTGGATATCGTTTACCAGTTCTCTGCTTCCCAGGCCAGCCGGGAGATCAAACAGCTACTCAGAGGTACGGGGGGTGTGTGTGTGTGTGTGTGTGTGTGTGTGTGTGTGTGTGTGTGTGTCTGTGTGTGTGTGTGTGTGTGTGTGTATGTGTGTGTGTGTGTGTGTGTGTGTGTGTGTGTGTGTGTGTGTGTGTGTGTGTGTGTGTGATATTAAAGCAGCATGTCTCTCTCCCAGATGCCTCAGCGGCCCTCCAGGTCAGGGCCTTAAAGGATTACTGCAACAACTACGACCTGACCAGCCTCAACATCAAGACTGGGGACGTGATCACGGTACACACACACACACACACACACACACACACACACACACACACACACACACTATACACACACACACACACACACACACACACACACACACACACACACACACACATACACACATACACACATACACACACCGCACACACACACACACACACACACACACACACACAGACACACACACACACACACACACACACACACACCAGCACGCACACACACACACACACACACACACACACACATACACACGGCCCTGAGTCAGAGTGTACAGGAGATAACAGGAACAGTTAGTGAAGGATAGAGGATAGATACAGGAGATAACAGGAACAGTTATAGAAGGATAGATTCAGGAGATAACAGGAACAGTTAGAGAAGGATAGATACAGGAGATAACAGGAATAGTTAGGGAAGGATAGATGATAGATACAGGAGATAACAGGAACAGTTAGAGAAGGATAGATACAGGAGATAACAGGAACAGTTAGAGCGTTAGTGTTTCTTCTTTCCTTTTTCTAAATTATTTTCTATTATTTTCTATTCTAATCTGGTCTATTGTATTCTAATCTATTCTATTTAATACTTCTCTACTATGTTCTACTGTTCTCTGTTTATTATATTCTACTGTTCTCTGTTTATTATATTCTACTGTTCTCTGTTTATTATATTCTACTGTTCTCTGTTTATTATATTCTACTGTTCTCTGTTTATTATATTCCACTGTTCTCTGTTTATTCTACTGTTCTCTGTTATTATATTCTACTGTTCTCTGTTTATTATATTCTACTGTTCTCTGTTTATTATATTCTACTGTTCTCTGTTTATTATGTTCTACTATATTCTACTGTTCTCTGTTTATTATATTCTACTGTTCTCTGTTTATTCTACTGTTCTCTGTTTATTATATTCTACTGTTCTCTGTTTATTATATTCTACTGTTCTCTGTTTATTCTACTGTTCTCTGTTTATTATATTCTGCTGTTCTCTGTTTATTATATTCTACTGTTCTCTGTTTATTAATTCCTACTGTCTCTGTTTATTCTACTGTTCTCTGTTTATTATATTCTACTGTTCTCTGTTTATTATATTCTACTGTTCTCTGTTTATTATATTCTACTGTTCTCTGTTTATTATATTCTACTGTTCTCTGTTTATTATATTCTACTGTTCTCTGTTTATTATATTCTGCTGTTCTCTGTTTATTATATTCTACTGTTCTCTGTTTATTATATTCTACTGTTCTCTGTTTATTATATTCTACTGTTCTCTGTTTATTATATTCTGCTGTTCTCTGTTTATTATATTCTACTGTTCTCTGTTTATTAAATTCTACTGTTCTCTGTTTATTATATTCTACTGTTCTCTGTTTATTATATTCTACTATATTCTACTGTTCTCTGTTTATTATATTCTACTGTTCTCTGTTTATTCTACTGTTCTCTGTTTATTATATTCTACTGTTCTCTGTTTATTATATTCTACTGTTCTCTGTTTATTATATTCTACTGTTCTCTGTTTATTATATTCTACTGTTCTCTGTTTATTCTACTGTTCTCTGTTTATTATATTCTACGGTTCTCTGTTTATTATATTCTACTGTTCTCTGTTTATTTTATTCTACTGTTCTCTGTTTATTATATTCTACTGTTCTCTGTTTATTATATTCTACTGTTCTCTGTTTATTCTACTGTTCTCTGTTTATTATATTCTACTGTTCTCTGTTTATTATATTCTACTGTTCTCTGTTTATTATATTCTGCTGTTCTCTGTTTATTCTACTGTTCTCTGTTTATTATGTTCTACTGTTCTCTGTTTATTCTACTGTTCTCTGTTTATTATATTCTACTGTTCTCTGTTTATTATATTCTGCTGTTCTCTGTTTATTATATTCTACTGTTCTCTGTTTATTATATTCTACTGTTCTCTGTTTATTATATTCTACTGTTCTCTGTTTATTATATTCTACTGTTCTCTGTTTATTATATTCTACTGTTCTCTGTTTATTCTACTGTTCTCTGTTTATTATATTCTACTGTTCTCTGTTTATTATATTCTACTGTTCTCTGTTTATTATATTCTACTGTTCTCTGTTTATTCTACTGTTCTCTGTTTATTATATTCTACTGTTCTCTGTTTATTATATTCTACTGTTCTCTGTTTATTATATTCTACTGTTCTCTGTTTATTATTCTGCTGTTCTCTGTTTATATATTCTACTGTTCTCTGTTTATTATGTTCTACTGTTCTCTGTTTATTATGTTCTACTGTTCTCTGTTTATTATATTCTACTGTTCTCTGTTTATTATATTCTACTGTTCTCTGTTTATTATATTCTACTGTTCTCTGTTTATTATATTCTACTGTTCTCTGTTTATTATATTCTACTGTTCTCTGTTTATTATATTCTGCTGTTCTCTGTTTATTATATTCTACTATATTCTACTGTTCTCTGTTTATTATATTCTACTGTTCTCTGTTTATTATATTCTACTGTTCTCTGTTTATTATATTCTACTGTTCTCTGTTTATTATATTCTACTATATTCTACTGTTCTCTGTTTATTATGTTCTACTGTTCTCTGTTTATTATATTCTACTGTTCTCTGTTTATTATATTCTACTATATTCTACTGTTCTCTGATTATTATATTCTACTGTTCTCTGTTTATTATGTTCTACTGTTCTCTGTTTATTATGTTCTACTGTTCTCTGTTTATTATATTCTACTGTTCTCTGTTTATTATATTCTACTGTTCTCTGTTTATTATATTCTACTGTTCTCTGTTTATTATATTCTACTGTTCTCTGTTTATTCTACTGTTCTCTGTTTATTATATTCTGCTGTTCTCTGTTTATTATATTCTACTGTTCTCTGTTTATTATATTCTACTGTTCTCTGTTTATTATATTCTACTGTTCTCTGTTTATTATATTCTACTGTTCTCTGTTTATTATATTCTACTGTTCTCTGTTTATTATATTCTACTGTTCTCTGTTTATTCTACTGTTCTCTGTTTATTATATTCTACTGTTCTCTGTTTTTATATTCTACTGTTCTCTGTTTATTATATTCTACTGTTCTCTGTTTATTATATTCTACTGTTCTCTGTTATTATATTCTACTGTTCTCTGTTTTTATATTCTACTGTTCTCTGTTTATTATGTTCTACTGTTCTCTGTTTTATTCTATTCTACTGTTCTCTGTTTATTATATTCTACTGTTCTCTGTTTATTATATGTTATATTCTACTGTTCTCTGTTATTATATTCTACTGTTCTCTGTTTATTATATTCTACTGTTCTCTGTTTATTATATTCTACTGTTCTCTGTTTATTATTCTACTGTTCTCTGTTTATTATATTCTACTATATTCTACTGTTCTCTGTTTATTGTATTCTACTGTTCTCTGTTTATTCTACTGTTCTCTGTTTATTATATTCTACGGTTCTCTATTTATTATATTCTACTGTTCTCTGTTTATTATATTCTACTGTTCTCTGTTTATTATATTCTACTGTTCTCTGTTTATTCTACTGTTCTCTGTTTATTATATTCTACTGTTCTCTGTTTATTATATTCTACTGTTCTCTGTTTATTATATTCTACTGTTCTCTGTTTATTATATTCTACTATATTCTACTGTTCTCTGTTTATTATGTTCTACTGTTCTCTGTTTATTATGTTCTACTGTTCTCTGTTTATTATATTCTGCTGTTCTCTGTTTATTATATTCTACTGTTCTCTGTTTATTATATTCTACTGTTCTCTGTTTATTATATTCTATTATATTCTACTGTTCTCTGTTTATTATATTCTACTGTTCTCTGTTTATTCTGCTGTTCTCTGTTTATTATATTCTACTGTTCTCTGTTTATTATATTCTACTGTTCTCTGTTTATTCTGCTGTTCTCTGTTTATTATATTCTACTGTTCTCTGTTTATTATATTCTACTGTTCTCTGTTTATTATATTCTACTGTTCTCTGTTTATTATATTCTACTGTTCTCTGTTTATTATGTTCTACTGTTCTCTGTTTATTATATTCTACTGTTCTCTGTTTATTATGTTCTACTGTTCTCTGTTTATTCTACTGTTCTCTGTTTATTATATTCTACTGTTCTCTGTTATTATATTCTACTGTTCTCTGTTTATTCTACTGTTCTCTGTTTATTATATTCTACTGTTCTCTGTTTATTATAGTTCTACTGTTCTCTGTTTATTATGTACTGTTCTCTGTTATGTTCTACTGTTCTGTTATTATGTTCTACTGTTCTCTGTTTATTATATTCTACTGTTCTCTGTTTATTATATTCTACTGTTCTCTGTTTATTCTACTGTTCTCTGTTTATTATATTCTACTGTTCTCTGTTTATTATATTCTACTGTTCTCTGTTTATTATATTCTACTGTTCTCTGTTTATTATATTCTACTGTTCTCTGTTTATTATATTCTACTGTTCTCTGTTTATTATGTTCTACTGTTCTCTGTTTATTATATTCTACTGTTCTCTGTTTATTATGTTCTACTGTTCTCTGTTTATTATGTTCTACTGTTCTCTGTTTATTATATTCTACTGTTCTCTGTTTATTATATTCTACTGTTCTCTGTTTATTCTACTGTTCTCTGTTTATTATATTCTACTGTTCTCTGTTTATTATATTCTACTGTTCTCTGTTTATTATATTCTACTGTTCTCTGTTTATTATGTTCTACTGTTCTCTGTTTATTATGTTCTACTGTTCTCTGTTTATTATATTCTACTGTTCTCTGTTTATTATATTCTACTGTTCTCTGTTTATTATAATTCTACTGTTCTTGGTTTATTATATTCTATGTTCTCTGTTTATCTATTCTACTGTTCTCTGTTTATTATATTCTATACTGTTCTCTGTTTATTATGTTCTACTGTTCTCTGTTTATATATTCTACTGTTATCTGTTTATTATGTTCTACTGTTCTCTGTTTATTATGTTCTACTGTTCTCTGTTTATATAATTCTACTGTTTCTCTGTTTATTATATTCTACTGTTCTCTGTTTATCTACTGTTCTCTGTTTATTATATTCTACTGTTCTCTGTTTATTAATTCTACTGTTCTCTGTTTATTATATCTACTGTTCTCTGTTTATTATGTTCTACTGTTCTCTGTTTTATTATGTTCTACTGTTCTCTGTTATTATATTCTACTGTTCTCTTGTTTATTATATTCTACTGTTCTACTGTTTTATTCTACTGTTCTCTGTTTATTATATTCTACTGTTCTCTGTTTATTATATTCTACTGTTCTCTGTTTATTATATTCTACTATATTCTACTGTTCTCTGTTTATTATATTCTGCTGTTCTCTGTTTATTATATTCTACTGTTCTCTGTTTATTATATTCTACTGTTCTCTGTTTATTATATTCTACTGTTCTCTGTTTATTATATTCTACTGTTCTCTGTTTATTATATTCTACTGTTCTCTGTTTATTATATTCTGCTGTTCTCTGTTTATTATATTCTACTGTTCTCTGTTTATTCTACTGTTCTCTGTTTATTATATTCTACTGTTCTCTGTTTATTATATTCTACTGTTCTCTGTTTATTATATTCTATTATGTTCTACTGTTCTCTGTTTATTATATTCTACTGTTCTCTGTTTATTATATTCTACTGTTCTCTGTTTATTATATTCTACTGTTCTCTGTTTATTATATTCTACTGTTCTCTGTTTATTATATTCTATTATGTTCTACTGTTCTCTGTTTATTATATTCTACTGTTCTCTGTTTATTAGATTCTACTGTTCTCTGTTTATTATATTCTGCTGTTCTCTGTTTATTATATTCTATTATATTCTACTGTTCTCTGTTTATTATATTCTACTATATTCTACTGTTCTCTGTTTATTAGATTCTACTGTTCTCTGTTTATTAGATTCTACTGTTCTCTGTTTATTATATTCTACTGTTCTCTGTTTATTATATTCTACTGTTCTCTGTTTATTATATTCTACTGTTCTCTGTTTATTATGTTCTACTGTTCTCTGTTTATTATATTCTACTGTTCTCTGTTTATTATATTCTACTGTTCTCTGTTTATTATATTCTACTGTTCTCTGTTTATTAGATTCTACTGTTCTCTGTTTATTAGATTCTACTGTTCTCTGTTTATTATATTCTACTGTTCTCTGTTTATTATATTCTGCTGTTCTCTGTTTATTAGATTCTACTATATTCTACTGTTCTCTGTTTATTATCTACTCTGCTATGTTGAATGTATTACTTGTTCTCTCTGGCAGGTTCTCGAGCAGCATGTTGACGGGCGCTGGAAGGGCTGTATCCATGACAACCGTACAGGAAATGACCGCGTGGGCTACTTCCCTTCTACGATAGTGGAGGTCATCAACAAGAGAACAGGTGAGTATTTGTGTCTGTGTGTGTGCGGGTTCTTTTGTATTCTCGGGAATTATCCTTTAACCTGCAGTACAGCCCTGTTAGAGTCCTTTAACCTGCGGTACAGCCCTGTTAGAGTCCTTTAACCTGCAGTACAGCCCTGTTAGAGTCCTTTAACCTGTGGTACAGCCCTGTTAGAGTCCTTTAACCTGCAGTACAACCCTGTTAGAGTCCTTTAACCTGCAGTACAGCCCTGTTAGAGTCCTTTAACCTGCAGTACAGCCCTGTTAGAGTCCTTTAACCTGTTAGAGTCCTTTAACCTGCAGTACAGCCCTGTTAGAGTCCTTTAACCTGCGTTACAGTCCTGTTAGAGTCCTTTAACCTGCAGTACAGCCCTGTTAGAGTCCTTTAACCTGCAGTACAGTCCTGTTAGAGTCCTTTAACCTGCAGTACAGCCCTGTTAGAGTCCTTTAACCTGCAGTACAGCCCTGTTAGAGTCCTTTAATCTGCAGTACAGCCCTGTTAGAGTCCTTTAACGCGTACAGCCTGTGTAGAGTCCTTTAACCTGCAGTACAGCCCTGTTAAGTCCTTTAACCTGCGGTACAGCCCTGTTAGAGTACTTTAACCTGCGTCATAAGCCCTGTTAGAGTCCTTAACCTGCGGTACAGCCCTGTTAGAGTACTTTAACCTGCAGTACAGCCCTGTTAGAGTCCTTTAACCTGCGGTACAGCCCTGTTAGAGTACTTTAACCTGCGGTACAGCCCTGTTAGAGTACTTTAACCTGCAGTACAGCCCTGTTAGAGTCCTTTAACCTGTTAGAGTCCTTTAACCTGCAGTACAGCCCTGTTAGAGTCCTTTAACCTGTTAGAGTCCTTTAACCTGCAGTACAACCCTGTTAGAGTCCTTTAACCTGTTAGAGTCCTTTAACCTGCAGTACAGCCCTGTTAGAGTCCTTTAACCTGCAGTACAACCCTGTTAGAGTCCTTTAACCTGTTAGAGTCCTTTAACCTGCAGTACAGCCCTGTTAGAGTCCTTTAACCTGTTAGAGTCCTTTAACCTGCAGTACAACCCTGTTAGAGTCCTTTAACCTGCAGTACAGCCCTGTTAGAGTCCTTTAACCTGCAGTACAGCCCTGTTAGAGACCTTTAACCTGCAGTACAGCCCTGTTAGAGTCCTTTAACCTGCAGTACAGCCCTGTTAGAGTCCTTTAACCTGTTAGAGTCCTTTAACCTGCAGTACAGCCCTGTTAGAGTCCTTTAACCTGTTAGAGTCCTTTAACCTGCAGTACAGCCCTGTTAGAGTCATTTAAACCTGCAGTACAGCCCTGTTTAGAGTCCTTTAATCTGCAGTACAGCCCTGTTAGAGTCCCTTTAACCTGCAGTACAGCCCTGTTAGAGACCTTTTAAACCTGCAGTACAGCCCTGTTAGAGTCCTTTAACCTGCAGTACAGCCCGTGTTAGAGTCCTTTAACCTGGTTAGAGTCCTTTAACCTGCAGTACAGCCCTGTTAGAGTCCTTTAACCTGTTAGAGTCCTTTAACCTGCAGTACAGCCCTGTTAGAGTCCTTTAACCTGCAGTACAGCCCTGTTAAAGTCCTTTAACCTGCAGTACAGCCCTGTTAGAGACCTTTAACCTGCAGTACAGCCCTGTTAGAGTCCTTTAACCTGCAGTACAGCCCTGTTAGAGTCCTTTAACCTGCGGTACAGCCCTGTTAGAGTCCTTTAACCTGCAGTACAGCCCTGTTAGAGTCCTTTAACCTGTTAGAGTCCTTTAACCTGCAGTACAGCCCTGTTAGAGTCCTTTAACCTGCGGTACAGCCCTGTTAGAGACCTTTAACCTGTTAGAGTCCTTTAACCTGCAGTACAGCCCTGTTAGAGTCCTTTAACCTGTTAGAGTCCTTTAACCTGCAGTACAGCCCTGTTAGAGTCCTTTAACCTGCGGTACAGCCCTGTTAGAGACCTTTAAACCTGTTAGAGTCCTTTAACCTGCAGTACAGCCCTCTTAGAGTCCTTTAACCTGCAGTACAGCCCTGTTAGAGTCCTTTAACCTGCAGTACAGCCCTGTTAGAGTCCTTTAACCTGTTAGAGTCCTTTAACCTGCAGTACAGCCCTGTTAGAGTCCTTTAACCTGTTAGAGTCCTTTAACCTGCGGTACAGCCCTGTTAGAGTCCTTAACCTGGCAGTACAGCCCTGTTAGAGGTCCTTTAACCTGCAGTACAGCCCTGTTAGAGTCCTTTAACCTGTTAGAGTCCTTTAACCTGTTAGAGTCCTTTAACCTGTTAGAGTCCTTTAACCTGCGGTACAGCCCTGTTAGAGTCATTTAACCTGCAGTACAGCCCTGTTAGAGTCCTTTAACCTGCAGTACAGCCCTGTTAGAGTCCTTTAACCTGCAGTACAGCCCTGTTAGAGTACTTTAACCTGCAGTACAGCCCTGTTAGAGTCCTTTAATCTGCAGTACAGCCCTGTTAGAGTCCTTTAATCTGCAGTACAGCCCTGTTAGAGTCCTTTAACCTGCAGTACAGCCCTGTTAGAGTCCTTTAACCTGCGGTACAGCCCTGTTAGAGTCCTTTAACCTGTTAGAGTCTGGCGATTTTTAAACTGCTATGCAAAAAACAGTTCAGTCTGACGGACTTCCTGTTGTCACTAATCCTTATGAAGGACTTCCTGTCAGAAGAGGTTTTTTCGACCAGTCAGCAGCCGATATGCCAGTTAAATAATTGGTGAAATGTAATTATTTTATTATAAATTAAGCTTAATATCAGTAGCGGGTAGGTACTCGATATATATATTTATAATCAGTGACCTATAACGATGTTTATCACCAGCGCTGTTTGGCGCGACGGTAAATCAAATCAAATGTATTTATAAAGCCCTTCTTACATCAGCTGATGTCTCAAAGTGCTGTACAGAAACCCAGCCTAAAACCCCAAACAGCAAGCAATGCAGGTGTAGAAGCACGGTGGCTAGGAAAAACTCCCTAGAAAGGCCAGAACCTAGGAAGAAACCTAGAGAGGAACCAGGCTATGAGGGGTGGCCAGTCCTCTTCTGGCTGTGCCGGGTGGAGAGGAACCAGGCTATGAGGGGTGGCCAGTCCTCTTCTGGCTGTACAGGGTAGAGAGGAACCAGGCTATGAGGGGGGGCCAGTCCTCTTCTGGCTGTGCTGGGTAGAGAGGAACCAGGCTATGAGGGGTGGCCAGTCCTCTTCTGGCTGTACTGGGCAGAGAGGAACCAGGCTATGAGGGGGGGCCAGTCCTCTTCTGGCTGTACTGGGCAGAGAGGAACCAGGCTATGAGGGGGTGCCAGTCCTCTTCTGGCTGTACAGGGTAGAGAGGAACCAGGCTATGAGGGCTGGCCAGTCCTCTTCTGGCTGTGCCGGGTGGAGATTATAACAGAACACGGCCAAGATGTTAAAATGTTCATAGACGACCAGCAGGGTCAGATAATAATAATCACAGTAGTTGTTGAGGGAGCAACAGGTCAGCACCTCAGGAGTAAATGTCACTTGGCTTTTTCATAGCCGATCATTGATGGTAACACATTTACCTTTTTAGATTAGAGGACCGGAGTTGGAATCGCAGACAGCATCATGAAGTCTCGTTCTAACCAATAATGGGAGGGGCCTGCTTATTATAAATACATTGTGATTTAGTGTCGGCATCAGACTAACTTCACATATTATTTATATTTTTTTTATTTTTTTTTGCAGAGCAGTTTAAAAATCGCCAGTTCAGCCTACGGGCAGAAGGGAGAATTAGGACGAGGGGTACGGTGTCTCGTCGCCTGCGTGTGTCGTCTCCTCCTCACTTCCGTAAAGCACCAAACCCAGAAGCAAAGGCAAAGTTCATTTAGTAAATCTAGCCTGCTAGCCATTTTTTCTTTTTCAAGACACAGACCTATTGCCTAAATGGTATTAGCTAGCTTGTCCTATTGCCTAAATGGTATTAGCTAGCTTGTCCTATTGCCTAAATGGTATTAGCTAGCTTGTCCTATTGCCTAAATGGTATTAGCTAGCTTGTCCTATTGCCTAAATGGTATTAGCTAGCTTGTCCTATTGCCTAAATGGTATTAGCTAGCTTGTCCTATTGCCTAAATGGTATTAGCTAGCTTGTCCTATTGCCTAAATGGTATTAGCTAGCTTGTCCTATTGCCTAAATGGTATTAGCTAGCTTGTCCTATTGCCTAAATGGTATTAGCTAGCTTGTCCTATTGCCTAAATGGTATTAGCTAGCTTGTCCTATTGCCTAAATGGTATTAGCTAGCTTGTCCAATCTATCAACAGGTTCAAGCGTAGCTGTAATGAAACACGATGGGAGACAGAGAGCTGGTTTCAAGCGCAGGGTGCAGCAGGTGTTTATAGGTAAAGGACCATAGGAGGAGGCAGGTAGCTGGGTCCAGGGGCAGGTAGCTGGGTCCAGGGGCAGGTAGCTGGGTCCAGGTGCAGGTAGCTGGGTCCAGGGGCAGGTAGCTGGGTCCAGGGCAGGTAGCTGGGTCCAGGGGCAGGTAGCAGGGTCCAGGGGCAGGTAGCAGGGTCCAGGGGCAGGCAGAAGGTCATACACAGGAGGATGCAGGAAGCTGGGTCCAGGGGCAGGAAGCTGGGTCCGGGGAAAGGAAGCTGGGTCCAGGGGCAGGTCGCTGGGTCCAGGGGCAGGTAGCTGGGTCCAGGGGCAGGTAGCTGGGTCCAGGGGCAGGTAGCTGGGTCCAGGGGCAGGCAGAAGGTCATACACAGGAGGATGCAGGAAGCTGGGTCCAGGGGCAGGAAGCTGGGTCCAGGGGCAGGTCGCTGGGTCCAGGGACAGGAAGCTGGGTCCAGGGGCAGGTAGCTGGGTCCAGGGGCAGGCAGAAGGTCATACACAGGAGGAGGCAGGTAGCAGGGTCCAGGGGCAGGTAGCTGGGTCCAGGGGCAGGAAGCTGGGTCCAGGTGCAGGTCGCTGGGTCCAGGGACAGGAAGCTGGGTCCAGGGGCAGGTAGCTGGGTCCAGGGGCAGGCAGAAGGTCATACACAGGAGGAGGCAGGTAGCAGGGTCCAGGGGCAGGTAGCTGGGTCCAGGGGCAGGTAGCTGGGTCCAGGGGCAGGTCGCTGGGTCCAGGGACAGGAAGCTGGGTCCAGGGACAGGAAGCTGGGTCCAGGGGCAGGTAGCTGGGTCCAGGGGCAGGTAGAAGGTCATACACAGGAGGAGGTAGGTAGCTGGGTCCAGGGACAGGCAGAAGGTCATACACAGGAGGAGGCAGGTAGCAGGGTCCAGGGACAGGTAGAAGGTCATACACAGGGGGGATCCAAAAAGGGCAACAGTACAGGCAGGGGAAAAATGCTAGTAAACGTTATCCGGGAGAGATCAGTCAACAGGTAGATAACAGGTTAAAAATACAGGCAGGGAATAGGCAAACGGCATCGTTAGTGAGACAGGTCAACACTTTCAGACGCGGGGGAGGATTAAATTACGTAGGGAAAACCTCGAGCTCTGAATAGAAAACAAACCACACCTCACAGTGACGGGGCGCAAAGAACTGAACTAAATAGAGTGTGATAATGACATACAGGTGTGTGAACAGGTGATTAGAATTCAGGTGATTGGGATCTGGAGAGTGAGCTGCGTTCACGGGGGGGAATCGAGGTGTTTGAGAGCGTGGGGCTGGAAAGTGGGGCTTTAATAATATCTCCCATTTAGAAAGACGTCTTTATCCAAAGCGAACTGGGTTAAAACATTTTTAAAGTTGATTTATTTCACCTTTTTTTTTAACCAGGTAGGCAAGTTGAGAAACAAGTTCTCATTTACAACTGCGACCTGGCCAAGAATAAAGCAAAGCAGTTCGACAACATACAACAACACAGAGTTACACATGGAGTAAAACAAACATACAGTCAATAATACAGTAGAAAAATAAGACTATATACAATGTGAGCAAATGAGGTGAGATAAGGGAGGTAAAGGCAATAAAAGGCCATGGTGGCAAAGTAAATACAATATAGCAAGTAAAACACTGGAATGGTAGATTTGTAGTAGAAGAAAGTGCAAAGTAGAAATAATGGGATGCAAAGGAGCAAAATAAGTAAATAAATAAATACAGTAGGGGAAGAGGTAGTTGTTTAGGCTAAATTATAGATGGGCTATGTACAGGTGCTAAATTATAGTGGAAAAGAGATCATAGAAACAGGATTACAGTGTTGATATATAATGGATGGTCATGCCTTGCATCTATAACCTAACCTGAACCTAATTATCCTAACCTGAACTTAACCTGAACCTAATTATCCTAACCTGAACCTAATTATCCTAACCTGCTGCATACGCTCTTCTAACCTTAACCTAATTATCCTAACCTTAACCTAATCATCCTAACCTGAACCTAATTATCCTAACCTGCTGCATACACTCTTCTAACCTGAACCTAATTATCCTAACCTGAACCTAATTATCCTAACCTGAACCTAATTATCCTAACCTGAACCTAATTATCCTAACCTTAACCTAATTATCCTAACCTGAACCTAATTATCCTAACCTTAACCTAATTATCCTAACCTTAACCTAATCATCCTATCCTTAACCTAATCATCCTAACCTTAACCTAATCATCCTAACCTTAACCTAATTATCCTAACCTGAACCTAATTATCTTAACCTTAACCTAACAATCCTAACCTTAACCAGTGGAGGCTGCTGAGTGGACAACGGTTCATTATAATGGCTGGAACGGAGATAAAATGGAATGGAATCGAACCCGCTGGACACCATATGTTGGATGTATTTGCTACCGTTCCACTGATCCCGCTCCAGTCATTACCCCGAGCCCCTTCCTCCCCAATTAAGGTGCCACCAACCTCCTGTGCCTGACCTCCATCTAATGGAAAAGGAAAAACAGCCTGCCAGTCCACTGCTGATTGGACCATGTGACTAGGTGCTGTTCCACGACTGAACCAGTAGAGGGAGCACTGAGTTCAATACAGGAAGAGTGACTGAGTCTATAACAGCTCTACCAGCTCAACACAGGAAGGGTGACTGAGTCTATAACAGCTCTATCTATCTACCAGCTCAATACAGGAAGGGTGACTGAGTCTATAACAGCTCTATCTATCTACCAGCTCAATACAGGGAGGGTGACTGAGTCTATAACAGCTCTATCTATCTACCAGCTCAATACAGGGAGGGTGACTGAGTCCAATACAGCTCTATCTGTCTACCAGCTCAATACAGGAAGGGTGACTGAGTCTATAACAGCTCTATCTATCTACCAGCTCAATACAGGAAGGGTGACTGAGTCTATAACAGCTCTATCTATCTACCAGCTCAATACAGGGAGGGTGACTGAGTCCAATACAGCTCTATCTATCTACCAGCTCAATACAGGAAGGGTGACTGAGTCTATAACAGCTCTACCAGCTCAATACAGGAAGGGTGACTGAGTCTATAACAGCTCTATCTATCTACCAGCTCAATACAGGGAGGGTGACTGAGTCCAATACAGCTCTATCTATCTACCAGCTCAATACAGGAAGGGTGACTGAGTCTATAACAGCTCTACCAGCTCAATACAGGGAGGGTGACTGAGTCCAATACAGCTCTATCTATCTACCAGCTCAATACAGGGAGGGTGACTGAGTCTATAACAGCTCTATCTATCTACCAGCTCAATACAGGGAGGGTGACTGAGTCTATAACAGCTCTATCTATCTACCAGCTCAATACAGGAAGGGTGACTGAGTCTATAACAGCTCTATCTATCTACCAGCTCAATACAGGGAGGGTGACTGAGTCTATAACAGCTCTATCTATCTACCAGCTCAATACAGGGAGGGTGACTGAGTCTAATACAGCTCTATCTATCTACCAGCTCAATACAGGGAGGGTGACTGAGTCTATAACAGCTCTATCTATCTACCAGCTTGTAGTTGTAGGTATCAGTCCATCTCCAGGTCACCAGAGTGTAGAGACAGTCTGTATCGTGGAGGTTTAAGGTGTTTACCGTAAACGACCTCCTGACCTCTAGAGGGCGTCGCCACACTGTTCATCCGTACATCAGGTCAGAGCTACACACCATCTAACCTACCTGGCGGTGTCATATCTATACCTGGTGGTGTCATATCTATACCTAGTGGTGTCATATCTATACCTAGTGGTGTCATATCTATATCTAGTGGTGTCAAATCTATACCTAGTGGTGTCATATCTAGTGGTGTCATATCTATACCTGGTGGTGTCATATCTATACCTAGTGGTGTCATATCTACACCTAGTGGTGTCATATCTATACCTGGCAGTGTCATATCTACACCTGGTGGTGTCAAATCTATACCTAGTGGTGTCATATCTACACCTAGTGGTGTCATATCTATATCTAGTGGTGTCAAATCTATATCTAGTGGTGTCATATCTATACCTAGTGGTGTCATATCTATACCTGGTGGTGTCATATCTATACCTAGTGGTGTCATATCTACACCTAGTGGTGTCATATCTATACCTGGTGGTGTCATATCTATACCTAGTGGTGTCATATCTATATCTAGTGGTGTCATATCTATACCTAGTGGTGTCATATCTACACCTAGTGGTGTCATATCTATACCTAGTGGTGTCATATCTATACCTGGTGGTGTCATAGCTATACCTGGTGGTGTCATAGCTATACCTAGTGGTGTCATATCTATACCTAGTGGTGTCATATCTACACCTAGTGGTGTCATATCTATACCTAGTGGTGTCATATCTAGTGGTGTCAAATCTATATCTAGTGGTGTCATATCTATACCTGGTGGTGTCATATCTACACCTGGTGGTGTCATATCTATACCTGGCGGTGTCATATCTACACCTGGTGGTGTCATATCTATACCTAGTGGTGTCATATCTACACCTAGGGGTGTCATACCTATACCTAGTGGTGTCATATCTACACCTAGTGGTGTCATATCTACACCTAGTGGTGTCATATCTATACCTGGTGGTGTCATATCTATATCTAGTGGTGTCATATCTATACCTGGTGGTGTCATATCTATACCTGGTGGTGTCATATCTACACCTGGTGGTGTCATATCTATACCTGGCGGTGTCATATCTACACCTGGTGGTGTCATATCTATACGAAGTGGTGTCATATCTATACCTGGTGGTGTCATATCTATACCTAGTGGTGTCATATCTATATCTAGTGGTGTCAAATCTATATCTATTGGTGTCATATCTATACCTAGTGGTGTCATATCTATACCTAGTGGTGTCATATCTATATCTAGTGGTGTCATATCTAGTGGTGTCATATCTATACCTAGTGGTGTCATATCTATATCTAGTGGTGTCATATCTAGTGGTGTCATATCTATACCTAGTGGTGTCATATCTATATCTAGTGGTGTCATATCTATACCTAGTGGTGTCATATCTAGTGGTGTCATATCTATACCTAGTGGTGTCATATCTATATCTAGTGGTGTCATATCTATACCTAGTGGTGTCATATATAGTGGTGTCATATATATATCTAGTGGTGTCAAATCTATATCTATTGGTGTCATATCTATACCTAGTGGTGTCATATCTATATCTAGTGGTGTCATATCTATACCTAGTGGTGTCATATCTATACCTAGTGGTGTCATATCTATACCTAGTGGTGTCATATCTATATCTAGTGGTGTCATATCTATACCTAGTGGTGTCATATCTATACCTAGTGGTGTCATATCTATACCTGGCAGTGTCATATCTACACCTGGTGGTGTCAAATCTATACCTAGTGGTGTCATATCTACACCTAGTGGTGTCATATCTATATCTAGTGGTGTCAAATCTATATCTAGTGGTGTCATATCTATACCTAGTGGTGTCATATCTATACCTGGTGGTGTCATATCTATACCTAGTGGTGTCATATCTACACCTAGTGGTGTCATATCTATACCTGGTGGTGTCATATCTATACCTAGTGGTGTCATATCTATATCTAGTGGTGTCATATCTATACCTAGTGGTGTCATATCTACACCTAGTGGTGTCATATCTATACCTAGTGGTGTCATATCTATACCTGGTGGTGTCATAGCTATACCTGGTGGTGTCATAGCTATACCTAGTGGTGTCATATCTATACCTAGTGGTGTCATATCTACACCTAGTGGTGTCATATCTATACCTAGTGGTGTCATATCTAGTGGTGTCAAATCTATATCTAGTGGTGTCATATCTATACCTGGTGGTGTCATATCTACACCTGGTGGTGTCATATCTATACCTGGCGGTGTCATATCTACACCTGGTGGTGTCATATCTATACCTAGTGGTGTCATATCTACACCTAGGGGTGTCATACCTATACCTAGTGGTGTCATATCTACACCTAGTGGTGTCATATCTACACCTAGTGGTGTCATATCTATACCTGGTGGTGTCATATCTATATCTAGTGGTGTCATATCTATACCTGGTGGTGTCATATCTATACCTGGTGGTGTCATATCTACACCTGGTGGTGTCATATCTATACCTGGCGGTGTCATATCTACACCTGGTGGTGTCATATCTATACGAAGTGGTGTCATATCTATACCTGGTGGTGTCATATCTATACCTAGTGGTGTCATATCTATATCTAGTGGTGTCAAATCTATATCTATTGGTGTCATATCTATACCTAGTGGTGTCATATCTATACCTAGTGGTGTCATATCTATATCTAGTGGTGTCATATCTAGTGGTGTCATATCTATACCTAGTGGTGTCATATCTATACAAGGGTTACAGTGGGGTGGAGTGTTGCTGTTCAACAAGGGTTACAGTGGGGTGTAGTGTTGCTGTTGAACAAGGGTTACAGTGTGGTGTTGCTGTTCAACAAGGGTTACAGTGTAGTGTTGCTGTTGAACAAGGGTTACGTGGGGTGTAGTGTTGCTGTTGAACAAGGGTTACAGTGTGGTGTTGCTGTTGAACAAGGGTTACAGTGGGGTGTAGTGTTGCTGTTCAACAAGGGTTACAGTGTGGGGTGTTGCTGTTCAACAAGGGTTACAGTGTAGGGTGTTGCTGTTCAACAAAGGTTACAGTGGGGTGTTGCTGTTGAACAAGGGTTACAGTGTGGTGTTGCTGTTGAACAAGGGTTACAGTGGGGTGTTGCTGTTGAACAAGGGTTACAGTGTGGTGTAGTGTTGAACAAGGGTTACAGTGGGGTGTAGTGTTGCTGTTCAACAAGGGTTACAGTGGGTGTAGTGTTGCTGTTCAACAAGGGTTACAGTGTGGTGTAGTGTTGCTGTTCAACAAGGGTTACAGTGTGGTGTTGCTGTTCAACAAGGGTTACAGTGTGGTGTTGCTGTTCAACAAGGGTTACATTGTGGTGTAGTGTTGCTGTTCAACAAGGGTTACAGTGGGGTGTGGTGTTGCTGTTCAACAAGGGTTACAGTGGGGTGTAGTGTTGCTGTTCAACAAGGGTTACAGTGGGGTGTAGTGTTGCTGTTCAACAAGGGTTACAGTGGGTTGTAGTGTTGCTGTTCAACAAGGGTTACAGTGGGGTGTAGTGTTGCTGTTCAACAAGGGTTACAGTGGGTTGTAGTGTTGCTGTTCAACAAGGGTTACAGTGGGGTGTAGTGTTGCTGTTCAACAAGGGTTACAGTGGGTTGTAGTGTTGCTGTTCAACAAGGGTTACAGTGTAGTGTTGCTGTTCAACAAGGGTTACAGTGGGGTGTAGTGTTGCTGTTCAACAAGGGTTACAGTGTAGTGTTGCTGTTCAACAAGGGTTACAGTGGGGTGTAGTGTTGCTGTTCAACAAGGGTTACAGTGGGGTGTAGTGTTGCTGTTCAACAAGGGTTACAGTGTGGTGTAGAGTGTGTTTACTGTGTCTCAGCATCTAGCCTCACCCTTCTCGTACTCACTAGAGCAGGTTGACGAGCGTTGAACATTTAATACAGTGACCTTTGACCTTGCCGGCGACAGGTAATCGGACACTAACGTTGTGTAGAATACCTCAGACGCCCTTGGAGATATTGATAAGTCCTTGGAGATATTGATAAGTCCTTGGAGATATTGATAACTCCTTGGAGATATTGATAAGTCCTTGGAGATATTGATAACTCCTTGGAGATATTGATAAGTCCTTGGAGATATTGATAACTCCTTGGAGATATTGATAACTCCTTGGAGATATTGATAAGTCCTTGGAGATATTGATAACTCCTTGGAGATATTGATAACTCCTTGGAGATATTGATAAGTCCTTGGAGATATTGATAAGTCCTTGGAGATATTGATAACTCCTTTTGTCTGTGTAACCAGACACTGTCTGTGCTTTAGTAACAGGAGAAATCCCCCCCTCCCTCTCAGTCCACAGACAGTGAGGATTTAAATCTCATAATTGAATACAACGTGTTTCCCAAACTCGGTCCCGGGGCCCCCGCCTTGGGGGCCACCTTTTAGTGTTTATCTGCCCCTAGCACTACACAGCCGATTCAATAGATCAGAGCTTGATGGTGACCTGGTTGTTTATGAATCGGCCGTGTCGTGTTAGGCGGGGGGGGACGAAATGCGCCC
>NW_021822777.1:63314-98314 GCF_901001165.1 Salmo trutta | reverse complement strand
CATACAGTGAAGGGGGAAAAAATGTATTTGATCCCCTGCTGATTTTGTACGTTTTGCCACTGACAAAGAAATGATCAGTATATCATTTTAATGGTAGGTTTATTTGAACAGTGAGAGACAGAATAAC
The DNA here is from genome assembly GCF_901001165.1 of Salmo trutta. Taxonomy (NCBI): domain Eukaryota; kingdom Metazoa; phylum Chordata; class Actinopteri; order Salmoniformes; family Salmonidae; genus Salmo; species Salmo trutta. The sequence continues at coordinate 98,187 of NW_021822777.1, read as the reverse complement.
AACAAAAAAATCCAGAAAAACGCAGGTCAAAAAATGTGTATAAAATGATTTGCATTTTAATGAGGGAAATTGGTATTTGACCCCCCCTCTGCAAAACATTTGTCACGGTCGTTGTAGTAATTGGACCAAGGCGCAGCGGGTTGTCATCTTAACTTTTATTGTGAACACGACTAATAAACAAAACAATAAACGAACGAACAGTCTTGCAGGCTAAACACAGCCGTGCAAAGTACAACCTCCCACAATTCCCATAACAAACACACTCCTAATTATAGGACCTTCAATCAGAGGCAACAATAAACTGCTGCCTCCAATTGAAGGCCCCAATCCCAATGACCTAAACATAGAAATAGAATGACTAGACGGAACATAGAAATACACTAACATAGAACATAGACCAAAACCCCTGAATACATCAATCAAACACCCCTCTACATAAACACACACCCCGAACCATATAAAACAAATAGCCCCCTGCCACGTCCTGACCAAACTACAATAACAAATAACCCCTTACTGGTCAGAACGTGACAACATTATTCTGTCTCTCACAGTTCAAATAAACCTACCATTAGCACCTAGCACTGTTGTTTGGTTAGCAGTGTTTCTGTAGTACAGGCACCTAGCACTGTTGTTTGGTTAGCAGTGTTTCTGTAGCACAGCCACCTAGCACTGTTGTTTGGTTAGCAGTGTTTCTGTAGTACAGCCACCTAGCACTGTTGTTTGGTTAGCAGTGTTTCTATAGCACAGCCACCTAGCACTGTTGTTTGGTTAGCATTGTTTCTATAGCACAGCCACCTAGCACTGTTGTTTGGTTAGCATTGTTTCTATAGCACAACCACCTAGCACTGTTGTTTGGTTAGCGGTTAGCGGTGTTTATGTAGCACGAGATGGAGTTTTCTAAAACAAATGACCACTGGATTGATGCAAATAATCCTGATATCATTCTGCAAGGTAAACACAGGCTAGTTTGTAGCTAGCTAACGTTTCTTAGAGAAGGTGTTTTTGTGTGAAGCTTTTCCATCTATCAGAAGACTGTTTATGCCAGTCACTAGTAACATTATATGTTTAATTTTCCTTCGTTGTGTTGAAACCTGGACGTTTCACTTCCTATCATTGCCTCCATCTACACCCCTCGTATTAAGCCTTTATAAACCAGGTATAAAGCGTGTTTAACCCTCCCCAGTTTAGCCTTTTATTAAATCCTAATTAATATGTTTATATGGACAGGTGGCACCTGATTCTAGTTCAGCACTCGTACTCCGAGAGGCTTTGTGGATACGGGCCCTGATGTCCTTGTTCTACTGTAATCCTCTGTCCCTGTTCTACTGTAATCCTCTCCTTCAGTCTCTAAAGGCCTTGAGTCCCTGTTCTACTGTAATCCTCCTTTCCAGTCTCTAAAGGCCTTGAGTCCCTGTTCTACTGTAATCCTCCAGTCTCTAAAGGCCTTGAGTCTCTGTTCTACTGTAATCCTCCAGTCTCTAAAGGCCTTGAGTCCCTGTTCTACTGTAATCCTCTGCTCCAGTCTCTAAAGGCCTTGAGTCCCTGTTCTACTGTAATCCTCCTTTCCAGTCTCTAAAGGCCTTGAGTCCCCGTTCTACTGTAATCCTCCAGTCTCTAAAGGCCTTGAGTCTCTGTTCTACTGTAATCCTCCAGTCTCCAAAGGCCTTGAGTCCCTGTTCTACTGTAATCCTCCTTTCCAGTCTCTAAAGGCCTTGAGTCCCCGTTCTACTGTAATCCTCCAGTCTCTAAAGGCCTTGAGTCTCTGTTCTACTGTAATCCTCCTTTCCAGTCTCTAAAGGCCTTGAGTCTCTGTTCTACTGTAATCCTCTGTCCCTGTTCTACTGTAATCCTCCAGTCTCTAAAGGCCTTGAGTCTCTGTTCTACTGTAATCCTCCAGTCTCTAAAGGCCTTGAGTCTCTGTTCTACTGTAATCCTCTCCTCCAGTCTCTAAAGGCCTTGAGTCCCTGTTCTACTGTAATCCTCTGTCCCTGTTCTACTGTAATCCTCCAGTCTCTAAAGGCCTTGAGTCCCCGTTCTACTGTAATCCTCCAGTCTCTAAAGGCCTTGAGTCCCTGTTCTACTGTAATCCTCCAGTCTCTAAAGGCCTTGAGTCCCTGTTCTACTGTAATCCTCCAGTCTCTAAAGGCCTTGAGTCTCTGTTCTACTGTAATCCTCCAGTCTCTAAAGGCCTTGAGTCTCTGTTCTACTGTAATCCTCTCCTCCAGTCTCTAAAGGCCTTGAGTCCCTGTTCTACTGTAATCCTCTGTCCCTGTTCTACTGTAATCCTCCAGTCTCTAAAGGCCTTGAGTCCCCGTTCTACTGTAATCCTCCTTTCCAGTCTCTAAAGGCCTTGAGTCCCTGTTCTACTGTAATCCTCCAGTCTCTAAAGGCCTTGAGTCCCTGTTCTACTGTAATCCTCCAGTCTCTAAAGGCCTTGAGTCCCTGTTCTACTGTAATCCTCCAGTCTCTAAAGGCCTTGAGTCTCTGTTCTACTGTAATCCTCCAGTCTCTAAAGGCCTTGAGTCCCTGTTCTACTGTAATCCTCTGTCCCTGTTCTACTGTAATCCTCCAGTCTCTAAAGGCCTTGAGTCTCTGTTCTACTGTAATCCTCTATCCCTGTTCTACTGTAATCCTCCAGTCTCTAAAGGCCTTGAGTCTCTGTTCTACTGTAATCCTCCTTTCCAGTCTCTAAAGGCCTTGAGTCTCTGTTCTACTGTAATCCTCTGTCCCTGTTCTACTGTAATCCTCCTTTCCAGTCTCTAAAGGCCTTGAGTCTCTGTTCTACTGTAATCCTCTGTCTCTGTTCTACTGTAATCCTCCTTTCCAGTCTCTAAAGGCCTTGAGTCTCTGTTCTACTGTAATCCTCTCTCCTGATGCACTGCAGCTCATACTGGACCTACCTTACACTTCATATATCATCATATATCTCTTCATATATTATATATATATATATATGTATATTTATGTACATTCTGACATATATATATCTACACAGATATACAGGCATGTTACTGATCTATTTATGTACGATGGTATATAAATGTTCTCATATATCTATGGAATATATATATATATATGTGATGTATATATGCGTGTGTGTTTGTGTCTGCTGTTAAGATAGGGTGAAGTTAAACAAGCAGATATATTGTATATTCTAGGGTCTCCCCGTACCCCCGTACCCCCGTACCCTCACCCCGCCCTGCAACCCCCTTCTGTCCTGCTGGTTGGGGATCGTGGTGGGGCTGGTTAGCCAGTTTAGGATTAGCGGTCAATGCTAGCAAAAGCTAAGGGTTAGAGGTTAGAGGGTAAGTCATTAACAGTTAGCAATTAATGCTAGTTTAGCTTAATTGTTAGCTGCTAATGCTAGTTATTGGCTAACACTACATTAGCGTCACGGTTAACCGCTACTGGTAGTTTAGCCCCAGGACTAGCAGTGATTCCTAGTTTAGGGTTAACTACTAATGCTAGTTCAGTGACAGGGTTAGCTGCTAATGCTATTTTAGCCGCAGGACTAGCAGTGATTCCTAGTTTAGGGGTAGCTGCTAATGTTAGTTCAGTGACAGGGTTAGCTGCTAATGCTATTTTAGCCGCAGGACTAGCAGTGATGGCTAGTTTGGAGTTAGCTGCTAATGGTAGTTTAGCCCCAGGACTAGTAGTGATTCCTAGTTTAGGGTTAGCTACTGATGCTAGTTCAGCGACAGCATTAGCTGCTAATGCTATTTTAGCCCCAGGGCTAGCAGTGATGGCTAGTTCGGGGTTAGCTGCTAATGGTAGTTTAGCCCCAGGACTAGCAATGATTTCTAGTTTAGGGTTAGCTACTAATACTAGTTCAGTGACAGGGTTAGCTTCTAATGCTATTTTAGCCCCAGGGCTAGCAATGATGGCTAGTTTGGGGTTAGCTACTAATGCTAGTTTAGCGCGGGGTTTAGCTGCTAATGCTAGTTTAACCCCGGAGTTAGGTACTAAGGCTAGTTTATCCCCAGGATTATCCCGATAGTTTAGCGTAGCCCGGGGTTAGCGGCTACAGCTAGATTAGCGGAGCAGGGTTAGAGGTTAACAGTGGTTTCTGTGTTGAAGGTTGTCGCGGCTCAGAAGCCAACCCTCACGGTTCCCCCACCCGGTCCTGCGGCCCCCAGGGCAGCTCCAGCGAGGAGATATGGGTGCTGCGCAAGCCTGGGCCAGGTAACCCCCCGCCCCGCGCAGCCTTGCCTGACCCCTGACCTGTGGCGTTGTCTACAGATAGAAGCTGCCCCTAACCACAGATCTAGATCAGATTTTACGGTTAATACTATAGGGCAAGGCAACACAACATACCCTACAGGATCTGACCTAGAATCAGTGGATAGGGGCACCTTACAGACCCTGCTGTCCCTCCATTATGTCCAGAGCTGAACAGAGCCCAGTACCTACCTGGCTGTACCTGGTCCCTGGCTGTACCTGGCGAAACCTGGCAATACCTGGTCCCTGGCTGTGTGTGTAGGGCTGCAGTCATAATCTATCTATCTATCTATCAATCGATCGTTCTATCTATCTATCGTTCTATCTATCTATATCGTTCTATCTATCTATATCGTTCTATCTATCTATCTATCTATTTATCTATCTATCGTTCTATCTATCTATATCTATATCGTTCTATCATTCTATCTATCTATATCTATATCTATCTATCTATCTATCTATCTATCTATCATCTATCTATCTATCTATCTATCTATCTATCTATCTATCTATCTATCTATCTATCTATCTATCTATCTGCATGGGCCTTTAGTCTCTCTGTCTGCTCTGTCAGTCATCAGGCCTGCGTTGGTCAGTGGATGTGTGTGTGTGTGTGTGTGTGTTTGCCTGTGTCAGTTAATCGGTGTGTGTGTGTTTAAGTGTGTCAGTCACTCCGTCAATCACCTAGTCTGTCCTAGTTGTGAAGCCATACTGTTGAGTGGGCTGCTGTCCAGTGCATTGTAGCAGAGACACACATAGTTACCTGGCTCTGTGTTAACACACCTGTGTGTGTGTGTGTGTGTGTGTGTGTGTGTGTGTGTGTGTGTTTACCAGGTGGAGACCGCAGTAGCGTGGGGAGCTCTGGCAGCGTGACCAGCGTGAGGTCATCAGGGAGTGGTCAGAGTGCCGGGAGCTCCACCCACATTATCCACGCACAGGCAGAGGGGGTTAAGGTGAGATACACACACACACACACACACACACACACACACACACACACACGCACAAGTACATACACACACATACACACACACATACATATACACACACACACACACACACGCATACACACACATACACAAACACACACACACACGCACACATACATACACACGCACACATACATACACACACATACACACACACACACATACACACACACACACACACACGCACACACACACACACACGCACACACCAAACCACACACACACACACACATACACACACAGACACACCAAACCACACACACCGACACACAAATGCACACACACACACAAACACACACACACACACACACACACCACACACACACACACACACACACACACACACACACACACACACACACACACACACACACACACAGCTTCCCTGTTTGGAGTCCTAGTTATCTGTCCTAGTGTAGAACGGCCCTGTTTGGAGTCCTGTATATCTGTCCTAGTGTAGAACGGCCCTGTTTGGAGTCCTGTATATCTGTCCTAGTGTAGAACGGCCCTGTTTGGAGTCCTGTATATCTGTCCTAGTGTAGAACGGCCCTGTTTGGAGTCCTGGTTATCTGTCCTAGTGTAGAACGGCCCTGTTTGGAGTCCTGTATATCTGTCCTAGTGTAGAACGGCCCTGTTTGGAGTCCTGTATATCTGTCCTAGTGTAGAACGGCCCTGTTTGGAGTCCTGGTTATCTGTCCTAGTGTAGAACGGCCCTGTTTGGAGTCCTGTATATCTGTCCTAGTGTAGAACGGCCCTGTTTGGAGTCCTGTATATCTGTCCTAGTGTAGAACGGCCCTGTTTGGAGTCCTAGTTATCTGTCCTAGTGTAGAACGGCCCTGTTTGGAGTCCTGTATATCTGTCCTAGTGTAGAACGGCCCTGTTTGGAGTCCTAGTTATCTGTCCTAGTGTAGAACGGCCCTGTTTGGAGTCCTGGTTATCTGTCCTAGTGTAGAACGGCCCTGTTTGTGTTAGACTGTCTCTGTGTGTTGTAGCTAAACTAAAGGCTGTGTCTCTGTGTGTTGTAACTAAAGGCTGTGTCTCTGTGTGTTGTAACTAAAGGCTGTGTCTCTGTGTGTTGTAACTAAAGGCTGTGTCTCTGTGTGTTGTAACTAAAGGCTGTGTTGTTTCTCCCTGTAGCTCCTGGCAACAGTGCTGTCTCAGTCTGCCAAAGCCAAAGAGCACCTGCTGGAGCAGTCCAAGTCTGTAGAGCTATCTACAGGTAGGTGTGTGTGTGTGTGTGTGTGTGTGTGTGTGTGTGTGTGTGTGTGTGTGTGTGTGTGTGTGTGTGTGTGTGTGTGGCAATCTACAGGTACACATCACTCCAGTGAGAGAAGGATGAGAGAGAGAGACAGAGAGAGAGAGAGAGAGGGATGAGATCGAGAGAGAGAGAGAGAGAGAGAGATGAGAGAGAGAGAGGGATGAGAGAGAGAGGGAGGGAGAGAGACAGAGAGAGAGAGAGGGATGAGAGAGGGAGGGAGGGAGAGAGACAGAGAGAGAGAGGGATGAGAGAGGGAGGGAGGGAGAGAGACAGCGAGAGAGAGGGATGAGAGAGGGAGGGAGGGAGGGAGAGAGACAGTGAGAGAGAGAGGGATGAGAGAGGGAGGGAGGGAGAGAGACAGAGAGAGAGAGAGGGATGAGAGAGGGAGGGAGGGAGAGAGACAGAGAGAGAGAGAGGGATGAGAGAGGGAGGGAGGGAAAGAGACAGAGAGACAGGGGGTGAGGGAGATAAAGAGAGCATCATCTGTTTCCTTTATAACGATTGAAGCAATCGCACACCCACACACACGCACGCACACACACACACACACACACACACACACACACACACACACACACACACACACACACACACACACACACACACACACACACTGGGATCTGGATCTTGGCGGCTCTGTCATCCAGATGGCCAGTAGTTAGTAGAGGCCTGTGATTGGCTGACGAGGCCAGTTACTGAGGAGGAGGTGAAACCTGATTGGTTATTCACACGGTGGATGAGAGGGGGTTTGGTTTTATAGAAAGAAATGGTGGGACAGGATTGGTTGAAAATATGAGTGGTTGAGCTCGGCCAACGACAGTGTGTGTCACCTCCAGGCACCGCCTCTGCCTCTAGACAGTCGAGCCAATCAGGATGCCCGCTCCATGAAGCTCCGCCCTATGACGCCACGGCAACCTGGAAGGGGGAGGGGCAAGGCGAGGGGAAGGTAAGACAGACGGACGGAGGGAAAGACACTCGTCCTCTCAGAGTCTCTCTCACACACTTCCTGCTTCACTGTGTCCCTCTGCTCACCGAAACTGGTGTCCATCTTCCCTTCAGCACAATCTCTCTCACACACACTCTCCACCAACAGCAGAACACACACACACACACACAGAACCACGGACACACACACACACACACACCCAGAACCACGGACACACACACACACACACACCCAGAACCACGGACACACACACCCAGAACCACGGACACACACACACAGTCTCGAACACGGACATACGTCCAGGATGGCCAAACACTATCTCTCTCAGCTGGCCTCGTCCTTACTGCGAGCGTTCGGTTGCAGCCATGACACGGTGAGTGTGTGTGTGTGTGTGTGTGTGTGTGTGTGTGTGTGTGTGTGTTGTGTGTGTGTGTGTGTGTGTGTGTGTGTCTCTGTGTGTGTGTGTGTGTGTGTGTGTGTGTGTGTCTCTGTGTGTGTGTGTGTGTGTGTGTGTGTGTGTGTGTGTGTGTGTGTGTGTGTGTGTGTGTGTGTGTCTCTGTGTGTGTGTCTCTCTCTGTGTGTGTGTGTGTGTGTGTGTGTGTGTGTGTGTGTGTGTGTGTGTGTGTGTGTGTTATCTGCATTTCTGTCACCTGTCTCTTCCTCTGTCTGTTCTGTCTTCTCTCCTTTCAGGTTTTCCTCCTCCATCTCTGTGTTACTCCTCCTCCATCTCTGTGTTCCTCCTCCTCCATCTCTGTGTTCATCCTCCTCCATCTCTGTGTTCCTCCTCCTCCATCTCTGTGTTCCTCCTCCTCCATCTCTGTGTTCCTCCTCCATCTCTGTGTTCCTCCTCCATCTCTGTGTTCCTCCTCCTCCATCTCTGTGTTCCTCCTCCATCTCTGTGTTCCTCCTCCATCTCTGTGTTCCTCCTCCTCCATCTCTGTGTTCCTCCTCCATCTCTGTGTTCCTCCTCCTCCATCTCTGTGTTCCTCCTCCATCTCTGTGTTCCTCCTCCTCCATCTCTGTGTTCCTCCTCCATCTCTGTGTTCCTCCTCCTCCATCTCTGTGTTCCTCCTCCATCTCTGTGTTCCTCCTCCATCTCTGTGTTCCTCCTCCTCCATCTCTGTGTTCCTCCTCCTCCATCTCTGTGTTCCTCCTCCTCCATCTCTGTGTTCCTCCTCCTCCATCTCTGTGTTGTTCCTCCATCTCTGTGTTCCTCCTCCTCCATCTCTGTGTTCCTCCTCCTCCATCTCTGTGTTCCTCCTCCTCCATCTCTGTGTTCCTCCTCCTCCATCTCTGTGTTCCTCCTCCTCCATCTCTGTGTTCCTCCTCCTCCATCTCTGTGTTCCTCCTCCATCTCTGTGTTCCTCCTCCTCCATCTCTGTGTTCCTCCTCCTCCATCTCTGTGTTCTTCCTCCTCCATCTCTGTGTTCCTCCTCCATCTCTGTGTTCCTCCTCCTCCATCTCTGTGTTCCTCCTCCTCCATCTCTGTGTTCCTCCTCCTCCATCTCTGTGTTCCTCCTCCATCTCTGTGTACCTCCTCCTCCATCTCTGTGTTCCTCCTCCATCTCTGTGTTCCTCCTCCTCCTCCATCTCTGTGTTCTTCCTCCTCCATCTCTGTGTTCCTCCTCCATCTCTGTGTTCCTCCTCCTCCATCTCTGTGTTCCTCCTCCTCCATCTCTGTGTTCCTCCTCCTCCATCTCTGTGTTCCTCCTCCATCTCTGTGTTCCTCCTCCTCCATCTCTGTGTTCTTCCTCCTCCATCTCTGTGTTCCTCCTCCTCCATCTCTGTGTTCCTCCTCCTCCATCTCTGTGTTCCTCCTCCTCCATCTCTGTGTTCCTCCTCCTCCATCTCTGTGTTCCTCCTCCTCCATCTCTGTGTTCTTCCTCCTCCATCTCTGTGTTCCTCCTCCTCCATCTCTGTGTTCCTCCTCCTCCTCCATCTCTGTGTTCTTCCTCCTCCATCTCTGTGTTCCTCCTCCATCTCTGTGTTCCTCCTCCTCCATCTCTGTGTTCCTCCTCCTCCATCTCTGTGTTCCTCCTCCATCTCTGTGTTCCTCCTCCTCCATCTCTGTGTTCCTCCTCCTCCATCTCTGTGTTCCTCCTCCTCCATCTCTGTGTTCCTCCTCCTCCATCTCTGTGTTCCTCCTCCTCCATCTCTGTGTTGTTTCTCCATCTCTGTGTTCCTCATCCTCCATCCCTGTTTTCCTTGTTTGCTGCCCAGGGACGTTGTTTTGTGTTCTCTAAACCTCTGTGATATGAGCCTATACTATATATATATATATATATATATATATATATATATATATATATATATGTATATACTGGAGATCTACTATACTATATATATACACTATACCATATTGGATATATACTATACTATATATACATTTACTATACTGGATATATACTATACTATACTCATTTACTATACTGGATATATACTATACTATATATACATTTACTATACTGGATATATACTATATATATATATATATATACACACTATACTGGAGATATACTATACTGGATATGTACTATACTATACTCTATATACATTTACTATACTGGATATATACTATATATATATATATATACACTATACTGTATATATACTATACTGTATATACACTATACTATACTGAATATAATCTATACATGGTACTATACTGGATATATATTATACTACACTGTATGTATACTGTACTGGATATATACTATACTATACTGGATATATACTGTAATATACTATATATACACTATGCTATACTGTATATACACAATACTATACTGTATATATACTATACTGTATATATAATACACTATACTGTATACATACTATATTTTATATACGGTACTATACTGGATATATACTATACTGGATATATACTATACTGTACTGGATACATACTATACTATACTGGATAAATACTGTAATATACTGTATATACACTATACTATCCTATATATATACTATACTGATCTATATATTATACTATACTGTATATATACTATACTGTATATACACTATACTATATATATACTATACTGATCTATATATTATACTATACTGTATATTATACTATACTGTATATATACTGCACTATACTGTATATATACTATACTGATCTATATATTATACTATACTGTATATTATACTATACTGTATATATACTACACTATACTGTATATATACTATACTGATCTATATATTATACTATACTGTATATTATACTATACTGTATATATACTACACTATACTGTATATATACTACACTAAATGTAATACTGTATATATACTACACTGTACAGTAGCCTGAGCCATCATAATCTTAGTTACCCTAGCTTAGCACCGTGTGTGTGTGTGTGTGTGTGTGTGTGTGTGTGTGTGTGTATGCGATAGCTTGATCAGATCACAGCCATCTGATGAACATGTTTCTCCCAGCAGGGTGTGTAGGTTCGCATGGCTATCTGTTTTAGTTCCAGATCCTCCCTCCCTCCCTCCTCCCTCCTTCCTCTCCACCTCCTCTCCACCTCCTCTCCCCCTCCTCCCTCCCTCCTCTCCCCCTCCTCCCTCCTCCTCCCTCCTCTCCCCCTCCTCCCTCCCTCCTCTCCCCCTCCTCTCCCCTCCTCTCCCCCTCCTCCCTCCCTCCTCTCCCCCTCCTCCCTCCCTCCTCTCCCCCGCCTCCCTCCCTCCACTCCCCCTCCTCTCCCCCTCCTCCCTCCCTCCTCTCCCCCTCCTCCCTCCCTCCTCTCCCCCTCCTCTCCCCCCTCCTCCCTCCCTCCTCCCTCCCTCCTCTCTCCCTCCTCCCTCCCCCCTCCCTCCCTCCTCTCCCCCTCCGTGTGACCCGTGGTCCAGTTGATGTCCTGAGCAGAGTGGGTGGGAAGAAAAGAGGGGAGGGGAGAGAGAGGGAGAAAGAGGAGGTGCTGGTAGACTGGGCATAGCTGAGTTTTCCATGGTTCTCTGCTGCCCCTCAGTGGACAGAACATGCTACTGCAGCTGTTTGTGATAGAGGACGTCTCTCTCTCCAGCAGACTTCACCACATCAGAATCTCCTCAGAGTGAGGTGTCTACATTCTCTGGATGTGATTGGCCAGGTCCACCCTTCCATCTTCTCCAATAGCTCGAAGAGAGAGCCTGTCTTCTCCCTCCTTTCATCTTCTCGAAGAGAGAGCCTGTCTTCTCCCTCCTTCCATCTTCTCCAATAGCTCACCCAGACAGAGCCTGTCTTCTCCCTCCTTCCATCTTCTCCAATAGCTCATCCAGACAGAGCCTGTCTTCTCCCTCCTTCCATCTTCTCCAATAGCTCACCCAGACAGAGCCTGTCTTCTCCCTCCTTCCATCTTCTCCAATAGCTCACCCAGACAGAGCCTGTCTTCTCCCTCCTTCCATCTTCTCCAATAGCTCGAAGAGAGAGCCTGTCTTCTCCCTCCTTTCATCTTCTCCAATAGCTCACCCAGACAGAGTCTGTCTTCTCCCTCCTTCCATCTTCTCCAATAGCTCGAAGAGAGAGCCTGTCTTCTCCCTCCTTTCATCTTCTCGAAGAGACAGCCTGTCTTCTGCCTCCTCCCATCTTCTCGAAGAGAGAGCCTGTCTTCTGCCTCCTCCCATCTTCTCGAAGAGAGAGCCTGTCTTCTGCCTCCTCCCATCTTCTCGAAGAGAGAGCCTGTCTTCTCCCTCCTTCCATCTTCTCCAATAGCTCACCCAGAGAGAGCCTGTCTTCTCCCTCCTCCCATCTTCTCGAAGAGAGAGCCTGTCTTCTGCCTCCTCCCATCTTCTCGAAGAGAGAGCCTGTCTTCTCCCTCCTTCCATCTTCTCCAATAGCTCACCCAGAGAGAGCCTGTCTTCTCCCTCCTCCCATCTTCTCCAATAGCTCACCCAGACAGAGCCTGTCTTCTCCCTCCTTCCATCTTCTCCAATAGCTCACCCAGAGAGAGCCTGCCTTCTCCCCTCCTTCCATCTTCTCGAAGAGAGAGCCTGTCTTCTCTCTCCTTCCATCTTCTCCAATAGCTCACCCAGAGAGAGCCTGTCTTCTCCCTCCTTCCATCTTCTCCAATAGCTCACCCAGAGATAGCCTGTCTTCTCCCTCCTTCCCATCTTCTCCAATAGCTCACCCAGAGATAGCCTGTCTTCTCCCTCCTTCCATCTTCTCCAATAGCTCACCCAGACAGAGCCTGTCTTCTCCCTCCTTCCATCTTCTCCAATAGCTCACCCAGACAGAGCCTGTCTTCTCCCCTCCTCTCATCTTCTCCAATAGCTCACCCAGAGATAGCCTGTCTTCTCCCTCTCTCCCTCCTCTAGTAGCTCCTAGCCGTTAGCCTTTAGCCTAGTCCTCCTCTCCTTCTTGTTATTCTTAGCTAGTCTTTAGCCTTCAGCTGTTAGCGGTGTTTAGCCCAGAGCCCATAGCTTTTAGCCACCTGTCTTTTCCTCTTCTGTCTCCTCTACTAGTGAATTAGCCTTTAGCCATTAGCGGTTAGCCTTTAGCTATTAGCGGTTAGCTATTAGCAGTTAGCCGTTAGTGGTTGGCCATTGGCTGTTAGCCGTTAGCGGTTAGCTATTAGCAGTTAGCCGTTAGCGGTTAGCCATTAGCCGTTAGCGGTTAGCTATTAGCAGTTAGCCTTTAGCGGTTAGCGGTTAGCCGTTAGCCCAGAGCCAGCCGTAGTGACAGAACTCCACCTGTCTTCTCTCCTAGAGCTCTGAGGCTGTTGTCCAATGGCTGAGTGACTTTCAGCTGCAGGTCTACGCTCCAAACTTCATCAGCGCCGGGTATGACATAGTCACCATTAGCAGAATGACCCCAGAGGTAAGGAACCTTGACCTCTGAACCCCTATCCCTTTGACCTGAAAGTTAAAGTCACGCCCTAAACCACACCCCCCTGTCACATCACCGCTCACTCACTGATCATAATGCAGTTGCCTTAGCAACCCCCTCCCCCCCCCCCAGATTCCCTCTAGGACAGTCACTGAGCATGCCCAGGACCTCGTCTGTGATTGGCCAGGACAGGGCTGCCTGCCTGCCAGCCATTAGAGCAGATGGACTCAAAGTTCCTCCTATGACACGGCCCTATGTGTTCTGTGTATTGTGCAGAAATGTGTGTGTGTGTGTGTGTGTGTGTGTGTGTGTGTCTCCTGCTGTGTGTGTACCTCGGAATAGTGATACAATTACATCCCCAGATGAAAACCAATCAATCAATTAATGTTTTTTTTATTTGTTTTAATCTACTAATGTAGACTCTACCCCCACACACTGACTGGACTCTACCCACACTGACTGGACTCTACCCCCACACTGACTGGACTCTACCCACACTGACTGGACTCTACCCCCACACTGACTGGACTCTACCCACACACTGACTGGACTCTACCCCCACACTGACTGGACTCTACCCCCACACTGACTGGACTCTACCCCCACACTGACTGGACTCTACCCCCACACTGACTGGACTCTACCCCACACACTGACTGGACTCTACCCCACACACTGACTGGACTCTACCCCACACTGACTGGACTCTACCCCCACACTGACTGGACTCTACCCCCACACACTGGACTGGACTCTACCCCCACACTGACTGGACTCTACCCCACACTGACTGGACTCTACCCCCACACTGACTGGACTCTCCCCCACACGCGCACTGGACCTCTACCCACACTGACTGGACTCTACCCCCACACACTGACTGGACTCTACCCACCTGCTGGACTCTACCCCCACACTGACTGGACTCTACCCCCACACACTGACTGGACTCTACCCCCCACACTGACTGGACTCTACCCACACACTGACTGGACTCTACCCCCACACTGACTGGACTCTACCCCACACTGACTGGACTCTACCCACACTGACTGGACTCTACCCCCACACTGACTGGACTCTACCCCACACTGACTGGACTCTACCCCCACACTGACTGGACTCTACCACACTGACTGAGCTCTACCCCCACACTGACTGGACTCTACCCACACTGACTGGACTCTACCCCCACACTGACTGGACTCTACCCCCACACACTGACTGGACTCTACCCCCACACTGACTGGACTCTACCCCCACACACTGACTGGACTCTACCCCCACACACTGACTAGACTCTACCCCCACACACTGACTAGACTCTACCCCCACACACTGACTGGGGTGTGGGGACAGTGGGTGGGTGGAGCCAGACTGTAGATAGGTGGGGCTAGGTGATCGGTGGGTGGAGCCAGACAGTAGGGTTTGGCCAGACAGTAGGGTGGGTGGAGCCAGACTGTAGATAGGTGGAGCTATGCTGTGGGTGTGGCCAGACAGTAGATAGGTGGAGCTATGCTGTGGGTGTGGCCAGACAGTAGATAGGTGGAGCTATGTTGTGGGTGTGGCCAGACAGTAGGGTGGGTGGAGCCAGACAGTAGATAGGTGGAGCAATGCTGTGGGTGTGGCCAGACAGTAGATAGGTGGAGCTATGCTGTGGGTGTGGCCAGACAGTAGATAGGTGGAGCTATGCTGTGGGTGTGGCCAGACAGTAGGCTGGGTGTAGCCAGACTCTAGGCTGGGTGTAGCCAGACAGTAGGCTGGGTGGAGCCAGACTCTAGGCTGGGTGTAGCCAGACTCTAGGCTGGGTGTAGCCAGACTCTAGGCTGGGTGTAGCCAGATAGTAGGCTGGGTGTAGCCAGACTCTAGGCTGGGTGTAGCCAGATAGTAGGCTGGGTGTAGCCAGATAGTAGGCTGGGTGTAGCCAGACTCTAGGCTGGGTGGAGCCAGACTCTAGGCTGGGTGTAGCCAGACAGTAAGCTGGGTGTAGCCAGACAGTAGGCTGGGTGTAGCCAGATAGTAGGCTGGGTGTAGCCAGACTCAAGGCTGGGTGTAGCCAGACAGTAAGCTGGGTGTAGCCAGACTCTAGGCTGGGTGAAGCCAGATAGTAGGCTGGGTGTAGCTTGGGTCTAGGCTGGGTGTAGCAAGACAGTAAGCTGGGTGTAGCCAGACAGTAGGCTGGGTGTAGCCAGACTCTAGGCTGGGTGTAGCCAGACAGTAGGCTGGGTGTAGCCAGACTCTAGGCTGGGTGTAGCTGGGGGTCTAGGCTGGGTGTAGCCAGACTCTAGGCTGTGTGGAGCCAGACTCTAGGCTGGGTGTAGCCAGACTCTAGGCTGGGTGTAGCCAGACTCTAGGCTGGGTGTAGGCAGACTCTAGGCTGGGTGTAGCCAGACAGTAGGCTGGGTGTAGCTGGGATCTAGGCTGGGTGTAGCCAGATAGTAGGCTGGGTGTAGCCAGACAGTAGGCTGGGTGTAGCCAGACAGTAGGCTGGGTGTAGTCAGACAGTAGGCTGGGTGTAGCCAGACTCTAGGCTGGGTGTAGCCAGACAGTAGGCTGGGTGTAGCCATACTCTAGGCTGGTTGTAGCCAGACAGTAGGCTGGGTGTAACCAGACAGTAGGCTGGGTGTAGCCAGACAGTAGGCTGGGTGTAGCCAGACTCTAGGCTGGGTGTAGCCAGACTCTAGGCTGGTTGTAGCCAGACTCTAGGCTGGGTGTAACCAGACTCTAGGCTGGGTGTAGCCAGACTCTAGGCTGGTTGTAGCCAGATAGTAGGCTGGGTGTAGCCAGACAGTAGGCTGGGTGTAGCCAGACTCTAGGCTGGTTGTAGCCAGACAGTAGGCTGGGTGTAGCCAGACTCTAGGCTGGTTGTAGCCAGACAGTAGGCTGGGTGTAGCCTGACTCCAGGCTGAGTGTAGCTGGGGGTCTAGGCTGGGTGTAGCCAGACTCTAGGCTGGTTGTAGCCAGACAGTAGGCTGGGTGTAGCCAGACTCTACGCTGGTTGTAGCCAGACAGTAGGCTGGGTGTAGCCAGACTCTAGGCTGGGTGTAGCCAGACTCTAGGCTGGTTGTAGCCAGACTCTAGGCTGGGTGTAGCCAGACTCTAGGCTGGTTGTAGCCAGATAGTAGGCTGGGTGTAGCCAGACAGTAGACTGGGTGTAGCCAGACTCTAGGCTGGTTGTAGCCAGACAGTAGGCTGGGTGTAGCCAGACTCTAGGCTGGTTGTAGCCAGACAGTAGGCTGGGTGTAGCCTGACTCCAGGCTGAGTGTAGCTGGGGGTCTAGGCTGGGTGTAGCCAGACTCTAGGCTGGTTGTAGCCAGACAGTAGGCTGGGTGTAGCCAGACTCTAGGCTGGTTGTAGCCAGACAGTAGGCTGGGTGTAGCCAGACTCTAGGCTGGGTGTAGCCAGACTCTAGGCTGGTTGTAGCCAGACTCTAGGCTGGGTGTAGCCAGACTCTAGGCTGGTTGTAGCCAGATAGTAGGCTGGGTGTAGCCAGACAGTAGGTTGGGTGTAGCCAGACTCTAGGCTGGTTGTAGCCAGACAGTAGGCTGGGTGTAGCCAGACTCCAGGCTGGGTGTAGCCAGACTCTAGGCTGGGTGTAGCCAGACAGTAGGCTGGGTGTAGCCAGACTCCAGGCTGGGTGTAGCTGGGGGTCTAGGCTGGGTGTAGCCAGACTCCAGGCTGGGTGTAGCCAGACTCCAGGCTGGGTGTAGCTGGGGGTCTAGGCTGGGTGTAGCCAGACTCCAGGCTGGGTGTAGCCAGACTCCAGGCTGGGTGTAGCCAGACTCTAGGCTGGTTGTAGCCAGACAGTAGGCTGGGTGTAGCCTGACTCCAGGCTGAGTGTAGCTGGGGGTCTAGGCTGGGTGTAGCCAGACTCTAGGCTGGTTGTAGCCAGACAGTAGGCTGGGTGTAGCCAGACTCCAGGCTGGGTGTAGCCAGACAGTAGGCTGGGTGTAGCCAGACAGTAGGCTGGGTGTAGCCAGATTCCAGGCTGGGTGTAGCCAGACAGTAGGCTGGGTGTAGCCAGACTCTAGGCTGGTTGTAGCCAGACTCTAGGCTGGTTGTAGCCAGACAGTAGGCTGGGTGTAGCCAGACTCCAGGCTGGGTGTAGCCAGACAGTAGGCTGGGTGTAGCCAGACTCCAGGCTGGGTGTAGCCAGACAGTAGGCTGGGTGTAGCCAGACTCCAGGCTGGGTGTAGCCAGACTCCAGGCTGGGTGTAGCCAGACTCTAGGCTGGGTGTAGCCAGACAGTAGGCTGGGTGTAGCCAGACTCTAGGCTGGGTGTAGCCAGACTCTAGGCTGGGTGTAGCCAGACTCCAGGCTGGGTGTAGCCAGACTCCAGGCTGGGTGTAGCCAGACTCCAGGCTGGGTGTAGCCAGACTCTAGGCTGGGTGTAGCCAGACAGTAGCCTGGGTGTAACCAGACAGTAGGCTGGGTGTAGCCAGACTCCAGGCTGGGTGTAGCCAGACTCTAGGCTGGTTGTAGCCAGACAGTAGACTGGGTGTAGCCAGACTCCAGGCTGGGTGTAGCCAGACTCTAGGCTGGGTGTAGCCAGACAGTAGGCTGGGTGTAGCCAGACAGTAGGCTGGGTGTAGCCAGACTCCAGGCTGGGTGTAGCCAGACTCTAGGCTGGGTGTAGCCAGACAGTAGGCTGGGTGTAGCCAGACAGTAGGCTGGGTGTAGCCAGACTCCAGGCTGGGTGTAGCCAGACAGTAGGCTGGGTGTAGCCAGACTCCAGGCTGGGTGTAGCCAGACTCTAGGCTGGGTGTAGCCAGACAGTAGGCTGGGTGTAGCCAGACAGTAGGCTGGGTGTAGCCAGACTCCAGGCTGGGTGTAGCCAGACAGTAGGCTGGGTGTAGCCAGACTCTAGGCTGGGTGTAGCCAGACAGTAGGCTGGGTGTAGCCAGACAGTAGGCTGGGTGTAGCCAGACTCCAGGCTGGGTGTAGCCAGACAGTAGGCTGGGTGTAGCCAGACTCCAGGCTGGGTGTAGCTGGGGGTCTAGTGATGCTCACCAACGCTTCTTTCTCACTGCCAACATGCTCTCTCTCCTCTTCACCTTTATTTACCTTCCTCTGCTGTCCTGTGGTACAGCTCGTCACCTGGACACTGTGTGTTTCTGTGGTGTGTCTGTGGTGTCTGGGGGTGTCTGTGGTGCCTGTGGGTGTCTGGGGTTGTCTGTGGTGTCTGGGGTGTCTGTGGTGCCTGGGGGTGTCTGTGGTGTCTAGGGGTGTCTGGGGGTGTCTGTGGTGTCTAGGGGTGTCTGGGGGTGTATGTGGTGTCTGGGGGTGTCTGTGGTGTCTGGGGGTGTCTAGGGGTGTCTGTAGTGTCTGGGGGTGTCTGTAGTGTCTGGGGGTGTCTGCGGTGTCTGGGGTGTCTGTGGTGTCTCTATGGTAATGAATTGTGTGTATCTGTGGAGATTTTGAAAGTGTCTCACCTATTTTTCCTTGGTGTTGTGTGTTTGTGTGGTACATACGTACGTGTGTGTGTGTGTGTGTGTGTGTGTGTGTGTGTGTGTGTGTGTGTGTGTGTGTGTGTGTGTGTGTGTGTGTGTGTAGGATCTCACGGCCATCGGAGTGACCAAACCAGGCCATCGAAAGAAGATGACATCAGAGATCAACAAACTCATCGTCACCGAGTGGCTCTCTGACCAGAAACCTGTTAGTAACTGACCTGAGACCTGTTAGTAACTGACCTGAGACCTGTTAGTAACTGTCCTGAGACCTGTTAGTAACTGACCTGTTAGTAACTGACCTGAGACCTGTTAGTAACTGACCTGAGACCTGTTAGTAACTGACCTGGGAACTGTTAGTAACTGACCTGAGACCTGTTAGTAACTGACCTGTTAGTAACTGACCTGAGACCTGTTAGTAACTGACCTGTTAGTAACTGACCTGTTAGTAACTGACCTGAGACCTGTTAGTAATTGACCTGAGACCTGTTAGTAACTGACCTGAGACCTGTTAGTAACTGACCTGGGATCTGTTAGTAACTGACCTGTTAGTAACTGACCTGGGACCTGTTAGTAACTGACCTGTTAGTAACTGACCTGAGACCTGTTAGTAACTGACCTGAGACCTGTTAGTAACTGACCTGAGACCTGTTAGTAACTGACCTGTTAGTAACTGACCTGAGACCTGTTAGTAACTGACCTGAGACCTGTTAGTAACTGACCTGTTAGTAACCTGCCGTTAGTACGACCTGAGACCTTTAGTACTACCTGAGACCTGTGTAGAACTCTGACCTGTTAGTAACTGACCTGAGACCTGTTAGTAACTGACCTGTTAGTAACTGACCTGAGACCTGTTAGTAACTGACCTGTTAGTAACTGACCTGGGACCTGTTAGTAACTGACCTGTTAGTAACTGACCTGAGACCTGTTAGTAACTGACCTGAGACCTGTTAGTAACTGACCTGAGACCTGTTAGTAACTGACCTGTTAGTAACTGACCTGAGACCTGTTAGTAACTGACCTGTTAGTAACTGACCTGAGACCTGTTGTAACTGACCTGTTTAGTAACTGACCTGAGACCTGTTAGTAGACTGACCCTGTTACTGACCTGAGACCTGTTAGTAACTGACCTGAGACCTGTTAGTAACTGACCTGAGACCTGTTAGTAACTGACCTGTTAGTAACTGACCTGAGACCTGTTAGTAACTGACCTGAGACCTGTTAGTAACTGACCTGAGACCTGTTAGTAACTGACCTGTTAGTAACTGACCTGGGACCTGTTAGTAACTGACCTGTTAGTAACTGACCTGAGACCTGTTAGTAACTGACCTGAGACCTGTTAGTAACTGACCTGGGACCTGTTAGTAACTGACCTGAGACCTGTTAGTAACTGACCTGTTAGTAACTGACCTGTTAGTAACTGACCTGAGACCTGTTAGTAACTGACCTGTACTAACTATTGTTTTTGTGTGTGTGTGTGTCTCTGCTTGTGTGTGTGTGTGTGTGTGTGTGTGTGTGTGTGTGTGTGTGTGTGTGTGTGTGTGTGTGTGTGTGTGTGTGTGTGTGTGTGTGTGTGTGTGTGTGTGTGTGTGTAGGCCAGTCTGGCAGAGTGGTTGTCAGCGATAGGGCTGAGTCAGTACCAGCAGGTTCTGGTGCAAAACGGATATGAAAACATCGACTTCATCACAGATATCACCTGGGAAGACCTGCAAGAGATAGGCATTATCAAGCTGGGTAGGACACACACACACACACACACACACACACACACACACACACACACACACACACACACACACACACACACACACACCCACGCACACGCACACGAGTTTAAAGGCAGAAGCAAAGGCAGCTGAATGTATCCCGTCGATGTTAAAATGACCACCTGTCGTCTGAATTCCTCCGATCACTTGAAAACAGAATATCAACAGGAGAGTGGATGTAGCAATCCCAGAATGCCCCTCTCCTGAACTCTGTTACTAACCTCCCCTGATCAAACCAACCAGTCTGTTACTAACCTCCCCTGATCAAACCAACCCGTCTCCTGAACTCTGTTACTAATCTCCCCTGATCAAACCAACCTGTCTGTTACTAACCTCCCCTGATCAAACCAACCTGTCTGTTACTAACCTCCCCTGATCAAACCAACCTGTCTGTTACTAACCTCCCCTGATCAAACCAACCTGTCTGTTACTAACCTCCCCTGATCAAACCAACCTGTCTGTTACTAACCTCCCCTGATCAAACCAACCTGTCTGTTACTAACCTCCCCTGATCAAACCAACCTGTCTGTTACTAACCTCCCCTGATCAAACCAACCTGTCTGTTACTAACCTCCCCTGATCAACCAACCTGTCTGTTACTAACCTCCCCTGATCAAACCAACCTGTCTGTTACTAACCTCCCCTGATCAAACCAACCTGTCTCCTGAACTCACTTGTTGGGTCATGTGAAGGAAATGCTGTAATCACCCCTCAGACACATCTGGCTAAGTGGATGGTTCACTATTGTCTAGACATGTACATGAAATACAATAGATTGCTGTAATCACCCCCCATTTCCCTAATACAATAGATTGCTGTAATCACCCCCCGTCTCCCTAATACAATAGATGACTGTAATCACCCCCCGTCTCCCTAATACAATAGATTGCTGTAATCACCCCCCGTCTCCCTAATACAATAGATTGCTGTAATCACCCCCCAACTCCCTAATACAATAGATTCCTGTAATCACCCCCCAACTCCCTAATACAATAGATTGCTGTAATCACCCCCCATTTCCCTAATACAATAGATTGCTGTAACACCCCCCGTCTCCCTAATACAATAGATTCCTGTAATCACCCCCCGTCTCCCTAATACAATAGATTGCTGTAATCACCCCCCATTTCCCTAATACAATAGATTGCTGTAATCACCCCCCGTCTCCCTAATACAATAGATGGCTGTAATCACCCCCCATCTCCCTAATACAATAGATGGCTGTAATCACCCCCCGTCTCCCTAATACAATAGATTGCTGTAATCACCCCCCGTCTCCCTAATACAATAGATTGCTGTAATCACCCCCCGTCTCCCTAATACAATAGATTGCTGTAATCACCCCCCCGTCTCCCTAATACAATAGATTGCTGTAATCACCCACAGACACATGGCTAATTTGATTGGCCATGTAATCATCTGGCAAAGTGGAGTCTTTTGTTTAAACATGTAGCTAGCTAGCTAGCTAGCTAAACAATGAACCATAATCCCAAACCCATACAGTAAAAACTGATTGTCATAGTTATGCATGAAATGCTGTAGTATGAATCTGCAGGTAGCTAAAGTTAACCAACTAGGTTCAATGTTAGCTAGCTAGCTAACATTAGGCTATAACTACCAATGACAATTTATTTCTGGGATACTAATAATATTACTACACAGATCATACATGTAATGTTAGCTAGCGAGCCAGCAAGCTAACGCTTCCTAGCTAGCGAGCCAGCAAGCTAACGTTTCACTAGCTAGCGAGCCGAACAGTACACTTTAACTTGCAATGAAAATTACTTTCTGATTTAAAAAAAAATCATGAATGTTATAATATCTGAAAATGTAGCTAGACTCTTACCCCTAAACATGGATGAACACTTGTTTTGATCCGTTGTGTCAAGTCACTCCGTGTTCACACTGGCCGTGTCCAGAAAGTAGTTGATATTTGTCGTTAGATCGCCCTGC
Organism: Salmo trutta; assembly: GCF_901001165.1. Taxonomy (NCBI): domain Eukaryota; kingdom Metazoa; phylum Chordata; class Actinopteri; order Salmoniformes; family Salmonidae; genus Salmo; species Salmo trutta. The sequence goes on along the minus strand of NW_021822777.1, from coordinate 75,795 downwards.
TAAATTCAGGGCAACGATGTTGTTGAGAGTAGTTGCAACACCTTTTTGCAGTTCTCCGTGGCTTAACGTTTATATCTTTCAACAACAACAACATTAAAAGCTGCTGTAGCAAGTACACCGAGCAGCTCATGTTATAGACAGAAGCATGCTACAATGGCAGACCAATCACGAACTCATCTCTCAGCATGTCCAGCCCACTCATTATCTCAGCCAATCATGGGCTAGCGGGAAGGTTCCTTCCTTTTTCCCCGTGGCTGAAACCAACTAGGCTCGTAATTTGACCATTTTTGTATTCATATTTACAGACGGTATACAAGTTTGTTATTAAGGCACAGGAAAGTTCACATGTTCCAGAAGGCATTTCTACAAAAAAAATAACATTTTGATCATTAATAAATAAATAAAAAACATTAAAATGCCTCTCCTGTGAAGTAGTGACGTGCCACATTGCGCTTCCTGAAATGACTCACTTATATTAAACTGTTCAATACATATTATACATTAGACACCTTATAATATTATCTCATATCATATCTTGTTGTGGTTTGTCCCCACTAGGCCACCAGAAGAAGCTGATGCTAGCTGTGAAGCGATTGGCTGAGATGCAGCGTGGCTCTGAGGGGCGGAGCTCTACTAGGAAGAAGCCTCCACCAATCACACAGCAGCAGGAAGTGATGTCCACGGAGAACGTGCCCCCTGACAACGGTGAGGTCACAATATAATCAGATAAAAGTATTTCACAGTTCGAAAATGAGGAAATTAAAAAACAAACTCCAATTTGGGATTATTTGGTGACCCGGCGCTGGTTAAATAGTGGGCAGAACACAAGCTGGGGTTATTTTGACCCCGGCCATTTGGGTTGCGTGAATAACCCAACATGTTAGGTTGTTGGGATTAACCAAACGTGGGTTAATTTACCCATCCGTCAGGTTGACCCAGCAGCTGGCTCTTTTTGAAATGTAATAAAATGTATGTTATTTTCAGGAGGTGTGACCTATTATTAAGGGTGTGGCTTTGATATAGTTATTTTTGGCTACCCATGAGAGTAAATGTCATTCCTGTTCATCACGTTAAGTTTTTGCAGTGCAAATTTCAATTTAACTTTCAATTGAACAATTTAACTTCAATTTAACTCAATTTAACTGAATATTTTGCGCATTACATATTCAAATGTAAAATTCAAAACACGGTTATTTACATATCTCAACATTGAGACGTTGAGATATGTAATATTTACAGGAAGTCAGACATTCGTGTAAGCCTCATTAAATCGACGAAAGTGTCCAACCTTAACATGTGATGACAATACAACATTTACATTACTTCCCTGTAGCTCAGTTGGTAGAGCATGGTGTTTACAACACCAGGGTTGTGGGTTCGATTCCCACGGGGGGCCAGCACAGAAAAAAATGTATGATATGTATGAAATTGTATGAAATGTATGCATTCACTGCTGTAAGTCGCTCTGGATAAGAGCGTCTGCTAAATTACTAAAATGTAAATGTACAATACAACAGAACTGATTAACCGGAGTGGCATTTACTATCACGAGTGGCCAAAAATAACTATCTGAAAGCCACTGGGTCATAGCTCAATAACCCAGCATCAATAACCCAGCAGTTGTTTTGTGTAGCCAGGTCGTTATGTCAGATATCTCTCTTCATCTCCCTCATCTCCGTCTATCTCTCTTCATCTCCCTCATCTCTCAATCTCAATCTCTCCATCTCTCTCTCTCAATGTCTCTCCATCTCCCTCCATCTCTCTCCATCTCTGTCCATCTCTCTCCATGCCTCTCTATCTCTCCATCTCTCTCGATCTCTCCATGCCTCTCCATCTCCCTCAATCTCTCTCCATCTCCCTCAATCTCTCTTCATCTCCCTCAATCTCTCTCCATCTCCCTCCATCATATGTAATATATCTCTCCATCATATGTAATCCATCTCTCCATCATATGTAATCCATCTCTCCATCATATGTAATATATCTCTCCATCATATGTAATATATCTCTCCATCATATGTAATATATCTCTCCATCATATGTAATCCATCTCTCCATCATATGTAATATATCTCTCCATCATATGTAATATATCTCTCCATCATATGTAATCCATCTCTCCATCATATGTAATCCATCTCTCCATCATATGTAATATATCTCTCCATCATATGTAATCCATATGTAATATATCTCTCCATCATATGTAATCCATCTCTTCATCTCTCTCCAGAAGTCGTCACGTCTCCCAAGTTGTGCACCTTCCAGGACAGCGAGTTGAGCCCCGAGCTGCAGACGGCCCTGATCCAACCTAGCACAGAGGTCAAGGGTCAGAGGACCCGCAGCCTGAGCAAGGACCCCGACGATGGAGGAGGGTCAGGGGTTAGAGGAGGAGGAGGAGGAGGAGTGCCCCCTAAGAAGGAAGCTCGGACCATGAGGCAGACCAGCCAGGGGAGCCAGAGGGGCAGCGCCTCATCCAAACCTCGCCCACCCTCCCACGCTCACTCAATGCCGGCACCCCCTTACACTCCCCCTCACACCCCTACCAAGAAACCCCTGCATTCCTCCACCTCAGCCCCGGGCCCCTCGCCGCAGGCTAAACCTAAATCCTCCCCACAGCTAATACAAGGAGAGAGGCCTGGCTCACCCCGCTCTCACCCGCAGTCCACTACACATCGCGGACTCCCAACACCCAGACTCAGGGCCCAGCCTGGTCCTCAGCCCAGCACCAACCCACACCTACTCCCCAATCTCAGCCTACAGCCCAGCCGATGGAGGAAGAGGAGAAGGAGAGAGAGAAGAGAGAGAGAGAAGGAGAGAGAGAAGGAGAGAGAGAAGGAGAGCATCCTCCAGCAGCAGTCCAGCCCCCAGGTGTCTGTTCCCCTCCTGTGCCTGCCTCCTGAGGTTGAGGGGGGAGACGAGGGAGAGATGGGTGAGGCGAGTGACGCCCTCCTTAAGAAGCGAGCTCACAGTCTGAACCGCTACGCTGGGTCTGACGGGGAGCGGGAGGAGAAGGGAGGTGGAGGTGGAGGGGCGGGGACAGGAGTTGCCCCTCCAGGGAGGCTAGCAGACGGCGGTACAGGTAAATACGCCACGGTGGCGACTCACCGGGTCAGCCGCAGCCACTCCGTACGTAACCAGGACAAGAACGTCAACCGCGGCCAATCACAGTCCATCGCCCTGCGGCCCAAGAAGAAAGGCCCTCCCCCTCCGCCTCCCAAACGCTCCAGCTCAGCGATCTCGAACTCCAACCTCGCCGACACGCACACGCCGACGTACACACACGCGGTGGACGGGCTGCTCGGCGTACCTTACAATCCCCAGCGGCGGGCCAGCGACCTGGGCGTATCCGTGGAGACGGCCATCGTGGATACGGGGAGCGCGGGCAGCGTGAGGAGCATTGCGGCCATGTTGGAAATGTCCTCCATCGGGGGCGGGGCCAAGGGCGTGGCTACACAGAGAAACTTCCTACAGGTAAAGGGGGAGGGGGGGTGTGTTTCAAAACTCTCTCTGTCACTCTGTCTCTCTCTCTGTCTCTCTCTCTCTCTCTCTGTCTCTCTCTCTTTCTCTCTCTCTGTCTCTCTCTCTGTCACTCTCTGTCACTTTACCCTGCCTTCATGTACATATCTACCTCAAATACCTTATTATTATCTATCCTGATGTCTAGTCACATTGATCTGGTACTGGTACTTCCTGTATATAGCTCCACATTGATCTGGTACTTCCTGTATATAGCTCCACATTGATCTGGTACTTCCTGTATATAGCTCCACATTGATCTGGTACTCCCTGTATGTAGCTCCACATTGATCTGGTACTTCCTGTATATAGCTCCACATTGATCTGGTACTTCCTGTATATAGCTCCACATTGATCTGGTACTTCCTGTATATAGCTCCACATTGATCTGGTACTTCCTGTATATAGCTCCACATTGATCTGGTACTTCCTGTATATAGCTCCACATTGATCTGGTACTTCCTGTATATAGCTCCACATTGATCTGGTACTCCCTGTATATAGCTCCACATTGATCTGGTACTCCCTGTATATAGCTCCACATTGATCTGGTACTTCCTGTATATAGCTCCACGTTGATCTGGTACTTCCTGTATATACCTCCACATTGATCTGTTACTTCCTGTATATAGCTCCACATTGATCTGATACTTCCTGTATATAGCTCCACATTGATCTGGTACTTCCTGTATATAGATCCACATTGATCTGGTACTCCCTGTATATAGCTCCTCATTGATCTGGTACTTCCTGTATATAGCTCCACATTGATCTGGTACTCCCTGTATATAGCTCCACATTGATCTGGTACTTCCTGTATATAGCTCCACATTGATCTGGTACTCCCTGTATATAGCTCCACATTGATCTGGTACTTCCTGTATATAGCTCCACATTGATCTGGTACTTCCTGTATATAGCTCCACATTGATCTGGTACTCCCTGTATATAGCTCCACATTGATCTGGTACTGGTACTTCCTGTATATAGCTCCACATTGATCTGGTACTGGTACTTCCTGTATATAGCTCCACATTGATCTGGTACTGGTACTCCCTGTATATAGCTCCACATTGATCTGGTACTCCCTGTATATAGCTCCACATTGATCTGGTACTTCCTGTATATAGCTCCACATTGATCTGGTACTTCCTGTATATAGATCCACATTGATCTGGTACTTCGTGTAGCTCCATTTGTGTGTATTTTATTGATGTTACCATTTTATTTTTATTGATAATCTCTGCATCGTTGGGAGAGGCTCATCAGTCAGCATTTCACTGTAAAATCTACGCAGTCGTATTTGGAGCATGTGAGACAAATAAAAATGTGATTTGATTTGATTTGTAAGCAGCGGGATGCCATTGGTCTGGACGGAGAGGTGGTGAACCGTCGTAGAACCATCAGTGGTCCGGTTACTGAGCTGGTCGCTGCGGCTAGGAGGGGGGACAGACCTACCCCCGCGCCCCTGTCTACCGCACCCCAACCCTCTCCTCCTCGCCCTTCTACGCCCCAGCTGCCTGCCTCCCCTCGCTCCCCTTCCTCCCCTCACCCCTCGTCTCCTCACACACCATCTTCCGGTAGTTCGGCTGAGAACCTTCCGTTTGCTGCCGAGAGGAAACAGACCATGAAGAGGCAGAGAGGAGAGGGAGAAGGAGAAACAGAGGTGAGCTATACATTTTTATGAATTTGTATGAAAACACTGAGATATAGTGTCTGTACATGAAAAATGATTAAAAACATTTTTTTGGGGGGGGGAGGGTGGGTCAAAAAAATCTAATCTTGTCATTAATAAACTGTGTTGTTATGTTTGTCTCCAGGGCGACGGTGATGGAGACGGTCTCCATGGAGACGGCGTGTTCTCCCTCCCCCGGGATGAGCTGTCCCGGGTCGACGCCACGGCAACCCTGAAACGGCGTCCCCGTTGCAACAAGCCTCACCCCAACGGGTCCCGTTTCACCCTGACAGAGTCTTCCACCGTCAAGCGCCGTCCCAAGAGCAGAGACAAGGAGCCAGAGGGTTTTCAGAGAGCGGCATCGCAGACATCACCGGGACCTCCAACACGTGGGCCGTTAACACCGGGGCCTCCAACGCCGGGGCCGTTAACACCGGGGCCGCCAACGCCGGGGCTGTTACCGGGCCGGAGCCGGGGCCAGCCTTACCGTACGAGAACGGCACCGCCATCGTTAAACGCCGGCCGGTGTATGAGATGGGAGAGGAGGAGGAGCCTAGTCCGATCCAGGCTACGCCTCCTCTCAGGGACAGCTCAGACCTGGGAGGACCAGGGCTGGTGGCGGGGGGAGAAGGGGGAGGAGCGGTGACCCCTGTGAGGAAACCCAAACCCCCTGTCTCCCCCAAACCTGTCCTGGCTCAGATGAGGAGACACTCGTCCTCTAGAAGAGTCCCCCTGCCCGGACCAGGCAGCCCAGGTACCGTCCTGCACTGTGATTTACTAGCATGTAATACTGATGCTCAGCTCTCAATGTCAAGTTCTCACCTATAGGTCTGTCTGTCGGCTAATCTCTCTATCTCTCTCTCTCTCTCTCTCTCTCTCTCTCTCTCTCTCTCTCTCTCTCTCTCTCTCTCTCTCTCTCTCTCTCTTCTCTCTCTCTCTCTCTCTCTCTCTCCTCTCTCTCTCCTCTTCCCTCTCCCCCCCCTCCTCCTCTCTCCCTCTCTCTCTCTCTCTCTCTCTCTCTTCCTCTCTCCCTCCCTCTTCTCTCTCCTTCTCTTATCTCTTCCATCCTCCTTCTATTTCCTCTCCAGTTGAAACAAGAAGATTCCTCCCCCAGTCTCCCCCAAACCGGCTCCTCCCCCCACAGCCCCTAAACCAACCAAAACCCTCCAACTCTATAACCACACCCCACCTCGCCCCCCCCTCCTCCTCTCCTCGTCCTCCTCCCCCAACCCTACAGCCAAACCCCCCACCCCACCCGCCCAGAGTCCCCACACCCCCCCTCACCCCCCAGAGTCCCCACACCCCCCTCACCCCAACCCCTCCACCTATCAACCCCACCGCTCCTCCATCGGGGGGCGTGTCCGTGGACATGGGGACGGCGGCGGCGGTCGCCGTGGTGATGTCAGAGGCGGAGTCTGTGCATCAGAAGCTGGAGGAGACGAGCGCGTCATTGGCTGCTGCCTTAAAGGCTGTCGAGGACAAGATACGAGAGGAACAGGAGTGAGTTACTGCACACACACACACACACACACACACACACACACAAATCAATACTGGATGCACATTATCCACAATGCTAATCAAAATTGAATATACATTATCCACAATGCTAATCAATATTGAATATACATTATCCCCAATGCTAATCAATATTGGATGCACATTATTCCCAATGCTAATCAATGTTGGATATACATTATCCCCAATGCTAATCAATATTGGATACACATTATCCACAATGCTGATCAATATTAGATACACATTATCCCCAATGCTGATCATTATTAGATATACATTATCCCCAATGCTAATCAATATTGAATACACATTATCTACAATGCTGATCAATATTAGATACACATTATCCCCAATGCTAATCAATATTGAATACACATTATCTACAATGCTGATCAATATTAGATACACATTATCCCCAATGCTAATCAATATTGAATACACATTATCCCCAATGCTAATCAATATTGGATGCACATTATTCCCAATGCTAATCAATGTTGGATATACATTATCCCCAATGCTAATCAATATTGGATACACATTATCCACAATGCTGATCAATATTAGATACACATTATCCCCAATGCTGATCATTATTAGATATACATTATCCCCAATGCTAATCAATATTGAATACACATTATCTACAATGCTGATCAATATTAGATACACATTATCCCCAATGCTAATCAATATTGAATACACATTATCTACAATGCTGATCAATATTAGATACACATTATCCCCAATGCTAATCAATATTGAATACACATTATCCCCAATGCTAATCAATATTAGAGACACATTATCCCCAATGCTAATCAATATTGAATATACATTATCCCCAATGCTAATCAATATTAGATACACATTATCCCCAATGCTAATCAATATTAGATACACATTATCCCCAATGCTAATCAATATTGAATATACATTATCCCCAATGCTAATCAATATTAGATACACATTATCCCCAATGCTAATCAATATTAGATACACATTATCCCCAATGCTGATCAATATTGGAGACACATTATCCCCAATGCTAATCAATATTGAATATACATTATCCCCAATGCTAATCAATATTAGATACACATTATCCCCAATGCTAATCAATATTAGATACACATTATCCCCAATGCTAATCAATATTAGATATACATTATCCCCAATGCTGATCAATATTGGAGACACATTATCCCCAATGCTAATCAATATTGAATATACATTATCCCCAATGCTGATCAATATTGGAGACACATTATCCCCAATGCTAATCAATATTAGATACACATTATCCCCAATGCTGATCAATATTGGAGACACATTATCCCCAATGCTAATCAATATTGAATATACATTATCCCCAATGCTAATCAATATTAGATACACATTATCCCCAATGCTAATCAATATTAGATACACATTATCCCCAATGCTATCAATATTAGATACACATTATCCCCAATGCTGATCAATATTGGAGACACTTATCCCCAATGCTAATCAATATGAATATACATTATCCCCAATGCTATCAATATTAGAAAACACATTATCCCAATGCTAATCAATACTAGATACACATTATCCCCAATGCTAATCAATATTAGATACACATTATCCCCAATGCTGATCAATATTGGAGACACATTATCCCCAATGCTAATCAATATTGAATATACATTATCCCCAATGCTGATCAATATTGGAGACACATTATCCCCAATGCTAATCAATATTGGAGACACATTATCCCCAATGCTGATCAATATTAGAAACACATTATCCCCAATGTTAATCAATATTGGATACACATTATCCCCAATGCTGATCAATATTGGAGACACATTATCCCCAATGCTAATCAATATTGAATATACATTATCCCCAATGCTGATCAATATTGGAGACACATTATCCCCAATGTTAATCAATATTGGATACACATTATCCCCAATGCTGATCAATATTGGATACACATTATCCCCAATGCTAATCAATATTGGATACACATTATCCCCAATGCTAATCAGTGAAAACATCTTTTAAATTCGCTGCTCTGTTGTTTGTTTACAGCAGGTAATTTCATAGTGGAAGTGTCACAGGAACTCTGGTATTGTTACATCACCTCATGTTCTAGAATAAAAGGCTTTTTAACATGGCTACGTTCTAAGAACGTAGCCAAACTCTCTTGATAGATGGCTCTGCTTCTTGCTATAGAATCAGCCTCTGTCAACAACAACAACTCGGATGTTCTGGTTTTCAGGGGAAATGGAAAGAGGGCCTGTGACGCTACTTCCTCTTTTGGACGTTAACAAGGAAACCTCCATCTTAACTCCTCCTCCTCCACATTTACTGGATTGGTTGAAAAGCGCAGAAAAGAACCTCCCCCAACATTTTTTAAATTCTAGTTTCAGACCAATATGTAGGGGGATCTAGTTCCAGACCAGTATGTAGGGGGATCTAGTTCCAGACCAGTATGTAGAGGGATCTAGTTTCAGACCAGTATGTAGAGGGATCTAGTTTCAGACCAGTATGTAGGGGGATCTAGTTTCAGACCAGTATGTAGGGATCTAGTTTCAGACCAGTATGTAGGGGGATCTAGTTTCAGACCAGTATGTAGGGGATCTAGTTTCAGACCAGTATGTAGGGGATCTAGTTTCAGACCAGTATGTAGGGGATCTAGTTTCAGACCAGTATGTAGGGGGATCTAGTTTCAGACCAGTATGTAGGGGATCTAGTTTCAGACCAGTATGTAGGGGGATCTAGTTCCAGACCAGTATGTAGGGGGATCTAGTTTCAGACCAGTATGTAGGGGATCTAGTTTCAGACCAGTATGTAGGGGATCTAGTTCCAGACCAGTATGTAGGGGATCTAGTTTCAGACCAGTATGTAGGGGGATCTAGTTTCAGACCAGTATGTAGAGGGATCTAGTTTCAGACCAGTATGTAGAGGATTAGTTTCAGACCAGTATGTAGGGGATCTAGTTTCAGACCCAGTATGTAGGGGGGATCTAGTTCCAGACCAGTATGTAGGGGATCTAGTTTCAGACCCAGTATGTAGGGGGATCTAGTTTCAGACAGTATGTAGGGGATCTAGTTCAGACCAGTATGTAGGGGGATCTAGTTTCAGACCAGTATGTAGGGGATCTAGTTTCAGACCAGTATGTAGGGGATCTAGTTTTCAGACCAGTATGTAGGGGGATCTAGTTTCAGACCAGTATGTAGGGGGATTAGTTTCAGACCCAGTATGTAGGGGGGATCTAGTTTCAGACCAGTATGTAGGGGATCTAGTTTCAGACCAGTATGTAGGGGGATCTAAGTTTCAGACCAGTATGTAGGGGGATCTAGTTTCAGACCAGTATGTAGGGGATCTAGTTTCAGACCAGTATGTAGGGGATCTAGTTTCAGACCAGTATGTAGGGGATCTAGTTTCAGACCAGTATGTAGGGGATCTAGTTTCAGACCAGTATGTAGGGGATCTAGTTTCAGACCAGTATGTAGGGGATCTAGTTTCAGACCAGTATGTAGGGGGTCTAGTTTCAGACCAGTATGTAGGGGGATCTAGTTTCAGACCAGTATGTAGGGGATCTAGTTTCAGACCAGAATGTAGGGGGATCTAGTTTCAGACCAGTATGTAGGGGGATCTAGTTTCAGACCAGTATGTAGGGGGATCTAGTTTCAGACCAGTATGTAGGGGATCTAGTTTCAGACCAGTATGTAGGGGGATCTAGTTTCAGACCAGTATGTAGGGGGATCTAGTTTCAGACCAGTATGTAGGGGATCTAGTTTCAGACCAGTATGTAGGGGGATCTAGTTTCAGACCAGTATGTAGGGGGATCTAGTTCCAGACCAGTATGTAGGGGGATCTAGTTCCAGACCAGTATGTAGGGGGTCTAGTTTCAGACCAGTATGTAGAGGATCTAGTTCAGACCAGTATGTAGGGGGATCTAGTTTCAGACCAGTATGTAGGGGGATCTAGTTCCAGACCAGTATGTAGGGGGATCTAGTTTCAGACCAGTATGTAGGGGATCTAGTTTCAGACCAGTATGTAGGGGATCTAGTTTCAGACCAGTATGTAGGGGATCTAGTTTCAGACCAGTATGTAGAGGATCTAGTTTCAGACCAGTATGTAGGGGATCTAGTTTCAGACCAGTATGTAGGGGGATCTAGTTCCAGACCAGTATGTAGGGGATCTAGTTTCAGACCAGTATGTAGGGGATCTAGTTTCAGACCAGTATGTAGGGGATCTAGTTTCAGACCAGTATGTAGGGGACACCTGCTACATTTGGTTACTATAGAATATAATAATTTGAAATGCTGTACAATTAAAACAGATAAAGACAGTATACCAAACAGACGCATTATCCTCACAATGCTTCGTTTTGTGTGTGTGTGTGTGTGTGTGTGTATATGTGTCCGTCCGTCCGTCCGTCCATCTCTTTGTGTGTGTGTGTGTGTGTTTAGTTGGGTTGCGGAGGAGAAGACGACGGTCAGTATCCTTGACGACATCGGCAGCATGTTCGACGACCTGGCCGACCAGCTGGACGCCATGTTGGAGTAACCGTGACGACAGCTGGCCGTCCCGTGGCAACGCAGCACGCCTCAGGACTTCCTCCTTCCCTCCGCAGGCACAACGCTCCTCTCCAGCTCCTCTCTCTCTCTCTCCTCCTCTGTCTGCTCTCTCCACTAAAGGACAGAGGACCACTCCGTTACAGAGAGGAGAGGAGAGAACTCTTACCCACAAGGCCGTGATGCTAAGCTGTCCTGTCACTGCTTAGCGAACAGTTACAGCCCATGTGATGAATTGTAGTTATGTGATGGTACATTGTCGGCGAAGAGCGTTTATATTTACAGAAAACAGGCTCTCTCTGAGAGAGAGTCATGCATAAGTTCAGTCATTATAAATATATATATATATAAAATATAAACATATAGATATGATTTGATGTGTTGGGTTTTCTCTGTTGAAAATGGTGACGCTGTTGTGATGTTTATGAAATCGCTGGAACTTTAAATGTGACCAAAATGTAACTCTGCTCCTGAAGTGTGTGTGTTCTGGAATAGTGTGTGTTCTGGAATAGTGTGTGTTCTGGAATAGTGAGTGTTCTGGAATAGTGAGTGTTCTGGAATCGTGAGTGTTCTGGAATCGTGAGTGTTCTGGAATAGTGAGTGTTCTGGAATCGTGAGTGTTCTGGAATCGTGAGTGTTCTGGAATCGTGAGTGTTCTGGAATCGTGAGTGTTCTGGAATCGTCAGTGTTCTGGACGGCTGGTTGGAAGTAAAAAAAGGGCTTCGGGAATGGCAGAACTTCTGTACAAGCCCCGCCTCCAGGAGGCCAGATTCCGATGTTCTTCTCGCCTGCTTCCATAACTCACAGCCTCCCCTGTTATTCACACAGCCTCCCCTGTTATTCACACAGCCTCCCCTGTTATTCACACAGCACAGTGTGAGTCTGGGTTTAGGGCTCAGGGGGGTCAAGGGGTCAGTAACTCACAGCCTCCCCTGTTATTCACACAGCACAGTGTGAGTCTGGGTTTAGGGCTCAGGGGGGTCAAGGGGTCAAGGGTTCTAGAGGTTAAGCACCACGTTGCCTCTACCGCACAATAGAGAAAAGTATAGTTTAGGTTTACTTAGCGTGGTTACGGGCTGATTGAATCGGAACGAAGGGCTCTGTTCAGTCTGGAAAGCTGAAGTGTTACAGATGGCGTGACAGAGATTTAAAATGGTCATTTCCCCCCATTGAGACGACATAACAGAGT
>NW_021822777.1:48583-62814 GCF_901001165.1 Salmo trutta | reverse complement strand
ATCAAACCAACCTGTCTCCTGAACTCTGTTACTAACCTCCCCTGATCAAACCAACCTGTCTCCTGAACTCTGTTTACTAACCTCCCCTGATCAAACCAACCTGTCTGTTACTAACCTCCCCTGATCAAACCAACCTGTCTCCTGAACTCTGTTACTAACCTCCCCTGATCAAACCAACCTGTCTGTTACTAACCTCCCCTGATCAAACCAACCTGTCTGTTACTAACCTCCCCTGATCAAACCAACCTGTCTGTTACTAACCTCCCCTGATCAAACCAACCTGTCTTTTACTAACCTCCCATGATCAAACCAACCTGTCTGTTACTAACCTCCCCTGATCAAACCAACCTGTCTGTTACTAACCTCCCTGATCAAACCAACCTGTCTGTTACTAACCTCACCCTGATCAAACCAACCTGTCTGTACTAACCTCCCCTGATCAACCCAACCTGTCTGTTACTACCTCCCCTGATCAAACCACACCTGTCTGTTACTAACCTCCCCTGATCAACCAACCCTCTGGTACTAACCTCCCCTGATCAAACCAACCCTCTCCTGAACTCTGTTACTAACCTCCCCTGATCAAACCCACCTGTCTGTTACTAACCTCCCCTGATCAAACCAACCTGTCTGTTACTAACCTCCCCTGATCAAACCAACCTGTCTGTTACTAACCTCCCCTGATCAAACCAACCTGTCTCCTGAACTCTGTTACTAACCTCCCTGATCAAACCAACCTGTCTGTTACTAACCTCCCTGATCAAACCAACCTGTCTGTTACTAACCTCCCCTGATCAAACCAACCTGTCTGTTACTAACCTCCCCTGATCAAACCAACCCGTCTCCTGAACTCTGTTACTAACCTCCCCTGATCAAACCAACCTGTCTGTACTCCCCTGATCAACCACCCGTCTCCTGAACTCTGTACTAACCTCCCCTGATCAAACAACCTGTCTGTTACTAACCTCCCCTGATCAAACCAACCCGTCTGTTACTAACCTCCCCTGATCAAACCACCCGTCTCCTGAACTCTGTTACTAACCTCCCCTGATCAAAAACCAACCCCGTCTGTTTACTAACTAACCTCCCTTATCAACCAACCGTCCTGTTACTAAACCTCACACCTGATCAAACCAACCTGGTCTGTTACTAACCGTCCCTGAATCAAACCCACCTCGTCCTGAACTGCTCTGTTACTAACCTCCCCTGATCAAACCAACATGTCATAGTTACTAACCCTCCCCTGATCAAACCAACCTGTCTCCTGAACCTCCCCTGATCAAACCAACCTGTCTGTTACTAACCTCCCCTGATCAAACCAACCTGTCTCCTGAACCTCCCTGATCAAACAACCTGTCTGTTACTAACCTCCCCTGATCAACCAACCCTGTCTCCTGAACCTCCCCTGGATCAAACCAACCTGTCCTGTTACTAACCTCCCTGATAAACCAACCTGTCTCCTGAACTCTGTTACTAACCTCCCCTGATCAAACCAACCTGTCTCCTGAACTCTGTTACTAACCTCCCCTGATCAAACCAACCTGTCTGTTACTAACCTCCCCTGATCAAACCAACCTGTCTCCTGAACTCTGTTACTAACCTCCCCTGATCAACCAACCCGTCTCCTGAACTCTGTTACTAACCTCCTTGATCAAACCAACCTGTTACTAACCTCCCCTGATCAAACCAACCCGTCTGTTACTAACCTCCCCTGATCAAACCAACCCGTCTCCTGAACTCTGTTACTAACCTCCCCTGATCAAACCAACCTGTCTGTTACTAACCTCCCCTGATCAAACCAACCTGTCTCCTGAACTCTGTTACTAACCTCCCCTGATCAAACCAACCTGTCTGTTCCTAACCTCCCCTGATCAAACCAACCCGTCTCCTGAACTCTGTTACTAACCTCCCCTGATCAAACCAACCTGTCTTGTACTAACCTCCCCTGATCAAACCAACCTGTCTGTTACTAACCTCCCCTGATCAAACCAACCTGTCTGTTACTAACCTCCCCTGATCAAACCAACCTGTCTGTTACTAACCTCCCTGATCAAACCAACCTGTCTGTTACTAACCTCCCCTGATCAAACCAACCTGTCTGTACTAACCTCCCCTGATCAAACCAACCTGTCTGTTACTACCTCCCCTGATCAAACCAACCTGTCTGTTACTAACCTCCCTGATCAAACCAACCTGTCTGTTACTAACCTCCCCTGATCAACCAACCCGTCTGTTACTACCTCCCCTGATCAAACAACCCCCTCTCCTGAACTCTGTTACTAACCTCCCCTGATCAACCAACCTGTCTGTTACTAACCTCCCCTGATCAAAACCAACCTGTCTGTTCCTAACCTCCCCTGATCAAACCAACCCGTCTCCTGAACTCTGTACTAACCTCCCCTGATCAAACCAACCCGTCCTGTTACTAACCTCCCTGAGTCAAACCAACCCGTCTGTTACTAACCTCCCCTGATCAAACCAACCTGTCTGTTACTAACCTCCCCTGATCAAACCAACCTGTCTGTTACTAACCTCCCCTGATCAAACCAACCTGTCTGTTACTAACCTCCCCTGATCAAACCAACCTGTCTGTTACTAACCTCCCCTGATCAAACCAACCCGTCTCCTGAACTCTGTTACTAACCTCCCCTGATCAAACCAACCTGTCTGTTACTAACCTCCCCTGATCAAACCAACCCGTCTCCTGAACTCTGTTACTAACCTCCCCTGATCAAACCAACCTGTCTGTTACTAACCTCCCCTGATCAAACCAACCCGTCTGTTACTAACCTCCCCTGATCAAACCAACCCGTCTCCTGAACTCTGTTACTAACCTCCCCTGATCAAACCAACCCGTCTGTTACTAACCTCCCCTGATCAAACCAACCTGTCTGTTACTAACCTCCCCTGATCAAACCAACCTGTCTGTTACTAACCTCCCTGATCAAACCAACCCGTCTCCTGAACTCTGTTACTAACCTCCCCTGATCAAACCAACATGTCTGTTACTAACCTCCCCTGATCAAACCAACCTGTCTCCTGA
Source organism: Salmo trutta (assembly GCF_901001165.1). Classification (NCBI taxonomy): domain Eukaryota; kingdom Metazoa; phylum Chordata; class Actinopteri; order Salmoniformes; family Salmonidae; genus Salmo; species Salmo trutta. The sequence continues at coordinate 59,771 of NW_021822777.1, read as the reverse complement.
ACCTCCCCTGATCAAACCAACCTGTCTGTTACTAACCTCCCCTGATCAAACCAACCTGTCTCCTGAACCTCCCCTGATCAAAACAACCTGTCTGTTACTAACCTCCCCTGATCAAACCAACCCGTCTCCTGAACCTCCCCTGATCAAACCAACCTGTCTGTTACTAACCTCCCCTGATCAAACCAACCTGTCTCCTGAACTCTGTTACTAACCTCCCCTGATCAAACCAACCTGTCTCCTGAACTCTGTTACTAACCTCCCCTGATCAAACCAACCTGTCTGTTACTAACCTCCCCTGATCAAACCAACCTGTCTCCTGAACTCTGTTACTAACCTCCCCTGATCAAACCAACCCGTCTCCTGAACTCTGTTACTAACCTCCCTTGATCAAACCAACCTGTTACTAACCTCCCCTGATCAAACCAACCCGTCTGTTACTAACCTCCCCTGATCAAACCAACCCGTCTCCTGAACTCTGTTACTAACCTCCCCTGATCAAACCAACCTGTCTCCTGAACTCTGTTACTAACCTCCCCTGATCAAACCAACCTGTCTGTTCCTAACCTCCCCTGATCAAACCAACCCGTCTCCTGAACTCTGTTACTAACCTCCCCTGATCAAACCAACCTGTCTGTTACTAACCTCCCCTGATCAAACCAACCTGTCTGTTACTAACCTCCCCTGATCAAACCAACCTGTCTGTTACTAACCTCCCCTGATCAAACCAACCTGTCTGTTACTAACCTCCCCTGATCAAACCAACCTGTCTGTTACTAACCTCCCCTGATCAAACCAACCTGTCTGTTACTAACCTCCCCTGATCAAACCAACCTGTCTGTTACTAACCTCCCCTGATCAAACCAACCTGTCTGTTACTAATCTCCCCTGATCAAACCAACCCGTCTGTTACTAACCTCCCCTGATCAAACCAACCCCTCTCCTGAACTCTGTTACTAACCTCCCCTGATCAAACCAACCTGTCTGTTACTAACCTCCCCTGATCAAACCAACCTGTCTGTTCCTAACCTCCCCTGATCAAACCAACCCGTCTCCTGAACTCTGTTACTAACCTCCCCTGATCAAACCAACCTGTCTGTTACTAACCTCCCCTGATCAAACCAACCTGTCTGTTACTAACCTCCCCTGATCAAACCAACCCGTCTCCTGAACCTCCCCTGATCAAACCAACCCGTCTCCTGAACTCTGTTACTAACCTCCCCTGATCAAACCAACCTGTCTGTTACTAACCTCCCCTGATCAAACCAACCTGTCTGTTACTAACCTCCCCTGATCAAACCAACCTGTCTCCTGAACTCTGTTACTAACCTCCCCTTTTCAAACCAACCCGTCTGTTACTAACCTCCCCTGATCAAACCAACCTGTCTGTTACTAACCTCCCCTGATCAAACCAACCCGTCTGTTACTAACCTCCCCTGATCAAACCAACCTGTCTCCTGAACTCACTTGTTGGGTCATGTGAAGGAAATGCTGTAATCACCCCTCAGACACATCTGGCTAAGTGGATGGTTCACTATTGTCTAGACATGTACATGAAATACAATAGATTGCTGTAATCACCCCCCATTTCCCTAATACAATAGATTGCTGTAATCACCCCCCGTCTCCCTAATACAATAGATGACTGTAATCACCCCCATCTCCCTAATACAATAGATTGCTGTAATCACCCCGTCTCCCTAATACAATAGATTGCTGTAATCACCCCCCATCTCCCTAATACAATAGATGGCTGTAATCACCCCCCATCTCCCTAATACAATAGATTGCTGTAATCACCCCCCGTCTCCCTAATACAATAGATGGCTGTAATCACCCCCCATCTCCCTAATACAATAGATTGCTGTAATCACCCACAGACACATGGCTAATTTGATTGGCCATGTAATCATCTGGCAAAGTGGAGTCTTTTGTTTAAACATGTAGCTAGCTAGCTAGCTAGCTAAACAATGAACCATAATCCCAAACCCATACAGTAAAAACTGATTGTCATAGTTATGCATGAAATGCTGTAGTATGAATCTGCAGCTAGCTAAAGTTAACCAACTAGGTTCAATGTTAGCTAGCTAGCTAACATTAGGCTATAACTACCAATGACAATTTATTTCTGGGATACTAATAATATTACTACACAGATCATACATGTAATGTTAGCTAGCGAGCCAGCAAGCTAACGCTTCCTAGCTAGCGAGCCAGCAAGCTAACGTTTCACTAGCTAGCGAACAGTACACTTTAACTTGCAATGAAAATTACTTTCTGATTTAAAAAAAAATCATGAATGTTATAATATCTGAAAATGTAGCTAGACTCTTACCCCTAAACATGGATGAACACTTGTTTTGATCCGTTGTGTCAAGTCACTCCGTGTTCACACTGGCCGTGTCCAGAAAGTAGTTGATATTTGTCGTTAGATCGCCCTGCTAAATTCAGGGCAACGATGTTGTTGAGAGTAGTTGCAACACCTTTTTGCAGTTCTCCGTGGCTTAACGTTTATATCTTTCAACAACAACAACATTAAAAGCTGCTGTAGCAAGTACACCGAGCAGCTCATGTTATAGACAGAAGCATGCTACAATGGCAGACCAATCACGAACTCATCTCTCGGCATGTCCAGCCCACTCATTATCTCAGCCAATCATGGGCTAGCGGGAAGGTTCCTTCCTTTTTCCCCGTGGCTGAAACCAACTAGGCTCGTAATTTGACCATTTTTGTATTCATATTTACAGACGGTATACAAGTTTGTTATTAAGGCACAGGAAAGTTCACATGTTCCAGAAGGCATTTCTACAAAAAAAATAACATTTTGATCATTAATAAATAAATAAAAAACATTAAAATGCCTCTCCTGTGAAGTAGTGACGTGCCCCATTGCGCTTCCTGAAATGACTCACTTATATTAAACTGTTCAATACATATTATACATTAGACACCTTATAATATTATCTCATATCATATCTTGTTGTGGTTTGTCCCCACTAGGCCACCAGAAGAAGCTGATGCTAGCTGTGAAGCGATTGGCTGAGATGCAGCGTGGCTCTGAGGGGCGGAGCTCTACTAGGAAGAAGCCTCCACCAATCACACAGCAGCAGGAAGTGATGTCCACGGAGAACGTGCCCCCTGACAACGGTGAGGTCACAATATAATCAGATAAAAGTATTTCACAGTTCGAAAATGAGGAAATTAAAAAACAAACTCCAATTTGGGATTATTTGGTGACCCGGCGCTGGTTAAATAGTGGGCAGAACACAAGCTGGGGTTATTTTGACCCCGGCCATTTGGGTTGCGTGAATAACCCAACATGTTAGGTTGTTGGGATTAACCAAACGTGGGTTAATTTACCCATCCGTCAGGTTGACCCAGCAGCTGGCTCTTTTTGAAATGTAATAAAATGTATGTTATTTTCAGGAGGTGTGACCTATTATTAAGGGTGTGGCTTTGATATAGTTATTTTTGGCTACCCATGAGAGTAAATGTCATTCCTGTTCATCACGTTAAGTTTTTGCAGTGCAAATTTCAATTTAACTTTCAATTGAACAATTTAACTTCAATTTAACTCAATTTAACTGAATATTTTGCGCATTACATATTCAAATGTAAAATTCAAAACACGGTTATTTACATATCTCAACATTGAGACGTTGAGATATGTAATATTTACAGGAAGTCAGACATTCGTGTAAGCCTCATTAAATCGACGAAAGTGTCCAACCTTAACATGTGATGACAATACAACATTTACATTACTTCCCTGTAGCTCAGTTGGTAGAGCATGGTGTTTACAACACCAGGGTTGTGGGTTCGATTCCCACGGGGGGCCAGCACAGAAAAAAATGTATGATATGTATGAAATTGTATGAAATGTATGCATTCACTGCTGTAAGTCGCTCTGGATAAGAGCGTCTGCTAAATGACTAAAATGTAAATGTACAATACAACAGAACTGATTAACCGGAGTGGCATTTACTATCACGAGTGGCCAAAAATAACTATCTGAAAGCCACTGGGTCATAGCTCAATAACCCAGCATCAATAACCCAGCAGTTGTTTTGTGTAGCCAGGTCGTTATGTCAGATATCTCTCTTCATCTCCCTCATCTCCGTCTATCTCTCTTCATCTCCCTCATCTCTCAATCTCAATCTCTCCATCTCTCTCTCTCAATGTCTCTCCATCTCCCTCCATCTCTCTCCATCTCTGTCCATCTCTCTCCATGCCTCTCTATCTCTCCATCTCTCTCGATCTCTCCATGCCTCTCCATCTCCCTCAATCTCTCTCCATCTCCCTCAATCTCTCTTCATCTCCCTCAATCTCTCTCCATCTCCCTCCATCATATGTAATATATCTCTCCATCATATGTAATCCATCTCTCCATCATATGTAATCCATCTCTCCATCATATGTAATATATCTCTCCATCATATGTAATATATCTCTCCATCATATGTAATATATCTCTCCATCATATGTAATCCATCTCTCCATCATATGTAATCCATCTCTCCATCATATGTAATATATCTCTCCATCATATGTAATATATCTCTCCATCATATGTAATCCATCTCTCCATCATATGTAATCCATCTCTCCATCATATGTAATATATCTCTCCATCATATGTAATCCATATGTAATATATCTCTCCATCATATGTAATCCATCTCTTCATCTCTCTCCAGAAGTCGTCACGTCTCCCAAGTTGTGCACCTTCCAGGACAGCGAGTTGAGCCCCGAGCTGCAGACGGCCCTGATCCAACCTAGCACAGAGGTCAAGGGTCAGAGGACCCGCAGCCTGAGCAAGGACCCCGACGATGGAGGAGGGTCAGGGGTTAGAGGAGGAGGAGGAGGAGGAGTGCCCCCTAAGAAGGAAGCTCGGACCATGAGGCAGACCAGCCAGGGGAGCCAGAGGGGCAGCGCCTCATCCAAACCTCGCCCACCCTCCCACGCTCACTCAATGCCGGCACCCCCTTACACTCCCCCTCACACCCCTACCAAGAAACCCCTGCATTCCTCCACCTCAGCCCCGGGCCCCTCGCCGCAGGCTAAACCTAAATCCTCCCCACAGCTAATACAAGGAGAGAGGCCTGGCTCACCCCGCTCTCACCCGCAGTCCACTACACATCGCGGGACTCCCAACACCCAGACTCAGGCCCAGCCTGGTCCTCAGCCCCAGCACCAACCCACACCTACTCCCCAATCTCAGCCTACAGCCCAGCCGATGGAGGAAGAGGAGAAGGAGAGAGAGAAGGAGAGAGAGAAGGAGAGAGAGAAGGAGAGAGAGAAGGAGAGCATCCTCCAGCAGCAGTCCAGCCCCCAGGTGTCTGTTCCCCTCCTGTGCCTGCCTCCTGAGGTTGAGGGGGGAGACGAGGGAGAGATGGGTGAGGCGAGTGACGCCCTCCTTAAGAAGCGAGCTCACAGTCTGAACCGCTACGCTGGGTCTGACGGGGAGCGGGAGGAGAAGGGAGGTGGAGGTGGAGGGGCGGGGACAGGAGTTGCCCCTCCAGGGAGGCTAGCAGACGGCGGTACAGGTAAATACGCCACGGTGGCGACTCACCGGGTCAGCCGCAGCCACTCCGTACGTAACCAGGACAAGAACGTCAACCGCGGCCAATCACAGTCCATCGCCCTGCGGCCCAAGAAGAAAGGCCCGCCCCCTCCGCCTCCCAAACGCTCCAGCTCAGCGATCTCGAACTCCAACCTCGCCGACACGCACACGCCGACGCACACACACGCGGCGGACGGGCTGCTGGGCGTACCTTACAACCCCCAGCGGCGGGCCAGCGACCTGGGCGTATCCGTGGAGACGGCCGTCGTGGATACGGGGAGCGCGGGCAGCGTGAGGAGCATAGCGGCCATGTTGGAAATGTCCTCCATCGGGGGCGGGGCCAAGGGCGTGGCTACACAGAGAAACTTCCTACAGGTAAAGGGGGAGGTGTTGTGTGTTTCAAAACTCTCTTTGTCTGTCTCTCTCTGTCTCTGTCACTCTCTGTCTCTCTCTCTCTGTCTCTCTCTCTGTCTCTCTCTCTCTGTCTCTCTCTCTCTGTCTCTCTCTCTCTGTCTCTCTCTCTCTGTCTCTCTCTCTCTGTCACTTTACCCTGCCTTCATGTACATATCTACCTCAAATACCTTATTATTATCTATCCTGATGCCTAGTCACATTGATCTGGTACTGGTACTTCCTGTATATAGCTCCACATTGATCTGGTACTTCCTGTATATAGCTCCACATTGATCTGGTACTGGTACTTCCTGTATATAGCTCCACATTGATCTGGTACTTCCTGTATATAGCTCCACATTGATCTGGTACTTCCTGTATATAGCTCCACATTGATCTGGTACTTCCTGTATATAGCTCCACATTGATCTGGTACTGGTACTTCCTGTATATAGCTCCACATTGATCTGGTACTCCCTGTATATAGCTCCACATTGATCTGGTACTTCCTGTATATAGCTCCACATTGATCTGGTATTCCCTGTATATAGCTCCACATTGATCTGGTACTTCCTGTATATAGCTCCACATTGATCTGGTATTCCCTGTATATAGCTCCACATTGATCTGGTACTTCCTGTATATAGCTCCACATTGTTCTGGTACTTCCTGTATATAGCTCCACATTGATCTGGTACTTCCTGTATATAGCTCCACATTGATCTGGTACTTCCTGTATATAGCTCCACGTTGATCTGGTACTTCCTGTATATAGCTCCACATTGATCTGGTACTTCCTGTATATAGCTCCACATTGATCTGGTACTTCCTGTATATAGCTCCACATTGATCTGGTACTGGTACTTCCTGTATATAGCTCCACATTGATCTGGCACTCCCTGTATATAGCTCCACATTGATCTGGTACTCCCTGTATATAGCTCCACATTGATCTGGTACTTCCTGTATATAGCTCCACATTGATCTGGTACTTCCTGTATATAGCTCCACATTGATCTGGTACTCCCTGTATATAGCTCCACATTGATCTGGTACTTCCTGTATATAGCTCCTCATTGATCTGGTACTTCCTGTACATAGCTCCACATTGATCTGGTACTTCCTGTATATAGCTACACATTGATCTGGTACTGGTACTTCCTGTATATAGCTCCACATTGATCTGGTACTCCCTGTATATAGCTCCACGTTGATCTGGTACTTCCTGTATATAGCTCCACATTGATCTGGTACTTCCTGTATATAGCTACACATTGATCTGGTACTTCCTGTATATAGCTCCATATTGATCTGGTACTGGTACTTCCTGTATATAGCTCCATATTGATCTGGTACTTCCTGTATATAGCTCCATCTTGATCTGGTACTGGTACTTCCTGTATATAGATTAACATTGATCTGGTACTTCCTGTATATAGCTCCACATTGATCTGGTACTGGTACTTCCTGTATATAGATTAACATTGATCTGGTACTTCCTGTATATAGCTCCACATTGATCTGGTACTTCCTGTATATAGCTCCACATTGATCTGGTACTTCCTGTATATAGCTCCACATTGATCTGGTACTTCCTGTATATAGCTCCACATTGATCTGGTACTTCCTGTATATAGCTCCACGTTGATCTGGTACTTCCTGTATATAGCTCCACGTTGATCTGGTACTTCCTGTATATAGCTCCACATTGATCTGGTACTTCCTGTATATAGCTACACATTGATCTGTTACTTCCTGTATATAGCTCCACGTTGATCTGGTACTTCCTGTATATAGCTCCATATTGATCTGGTACTTCCTGTACATAGCTCCACATTGATCTGGTACTTCCTGTATATAGCTCCACATTGATCTGATACTTCCTGTATATAGCTCCACATTGATCTGGTACTTCCTGTATATAGCTCCACATTGATCTGGTACTTCCTGTATATAGCTCCACATTGATCTGTTACTTCCTGTATATAGCTCCATATTGATCTGGTACTTCCTGTATATAGCTCCACATTGATCTGATACTTCCTGTATATAGCTCCACATTGATCTGGTACTCCCTGTATATAGCTCCACATTGATCTGGTACTTCCTGTATATAGCTCCACATTGATCTGGTACTCCCTGTATATAGCTCCACATTGATCTGGTACTTCCTGTATATAGCTCCACATTGATCTGATACTTCCTGTATATAGCTCCACATTGATCTGGTACTTCCTGTATATAGCTCCACATTGATCTGGTACTCCCTGTATATAGCTCCACATTGATCTGGTACTTCCTGTATATAGCTCCACATTGATCTGGTACTCCCTGTATATAGCGCCACATTGATCTGGTACTTCCTGTATATAGCGCCACATTGATCTGGTACTTCCTGTATATAGCTCCACATTGATCTGGTACTTCCTGTATATAGCTCCACATTGATCTGTTACTTCCTGTATATAGCTCCACATTGATCTGTTACTTCCTGTATATAGCTCCACATTGATCTGGTACTTCCTGTATATAGCTCCACATTGATCTGGTACTCCCTGTATATAGCTCCACATTGATCTGGTACTTCCTGTATATAGCTCCACATTGATCTGGTACTTCCTGTATATAGCTCCACATTGATCTGGTACTTCCTGTATATAGCTCCACATTGATCTGGTACTTCCTGTATATAGCTCCACGTTGATCTGGTACTTCCTGTATATAGCTCCACGTTGATCTGGTACTTCCTGTATATAGCTCCACATTGATCTGGTACTTCCTGTATATAGCTACACATTGATCTGTTACTTCCTGTATATAGCTCCACGTTGATCTGGTACTTCCTGTATATAGCTCCACATTGATCTGGTACTTCCTGTATATAGCTCCACGTTGATCTGGTACTTCCTGTATATAGCTCCACATTGATCTGTTACTTCCTGTATATAGCTCCACATTGATCTGGTACTTCCTGTATATAGCTCCACATTGATCTGGTACTTCCTGTATATAGCTCCACATTGATCTGTTACTTCCTGTATATAGCTCCACATTGATCTGGTACTTCCTGTATATAGCTCCACATTGATCTGATACTTCCTGTATATAGCTCCACATTGATCTGGTACTCCCTGTATATAGCTCCACGTTGATCTGGTACTTCCTGTATGTAGCTCCACATTGATCTGGTACTTCCTGTATATACCTCCACATTGATCTGGTACTTCCTGTATATAGCTCCACATTGATCTGGTACTTCCTGTATATAGCTCCATATTGATCTGGTACTTCCTGTATATAGCTCCACATTGATCTGGTACTTCCTGTATATAGATCCACATTGATCTGGTACTTCCTGTATATAGCTCCACATTGATCTGGTACTTCCTGTATATAGCTCCATATTGATCTGGTACTTCCTGTATATAGCTCCATATTGATCTGGTACTTCCTGTATATAGCTCCACATTGATCTGTTACTTCCTGTATATAGCTACACATTGATCTGGTACTTCCTGTATATAGCTCCACATTGATCTGGTACTTCCTGTATATAGCTCCATATTGATCTGGTACTTGCTGTATATAGCTCCATATTGATCTGGTACTTCCTGTATATAGCTCCACATTGATCTGGTACTTCCTGTATATAGATCCACATTGATCTGGTACTTCCTGTATATAGCTCCACATTGATCTGGTACTTCCTGTATATAGCTCCATATTGATCTGGTACTTCCTGTATATAGCTCCACGTTGATCTGGTACTTCCTGTATATAGCTCCACATTGATCTGGTACTTCCTGTATATAGCTCCACATTGATCTGGTACTTCCTGTATATAGCTCCACATTGATCTGGTACTTCCTGTATATAGCTCCATATTGATCTGGTACTTCCTGTATATAGCTCCACATTGATCTGGTACTGGTACTTCCTGTATATAGCTCCACATTGATCTGGTACTGGTACTTCCTGTATATAGCTCCACATTGATCTGGTACTTCCTGTATATAGCTCCACATTGATCTGGTACTTCCTGTATATAGCTCCACGTTGATCTGGTACTTCCTGTATATAGCTCCACATTGATCTGGTACTTCCTGTATATAGCTCCATATTGATCTGGTACTTCCTGTATATAGCTACATTTGTGTGTATTTTATTGATGTTACCATTTTATTTTTATTGATAATCTCTGCATCGTTGGGAGAGGCTCATCAGTCAGCATTTCACTGTAAAATCTACGCAGTCGTATTTGGAGCATGTGAGACAAATAAAAATGTGATTTGATTTGATTTGTAAGCAGCGGGACGCCATTGGTCTGGACGGAGAGGTGGTGAACCGTCGTAGAACCATCAGTGGTCCGGTTACTGAGCTGGTCGCTGCGGCTAGGAGGGGGGACAGACCTACCCCCGCGCCCCTGTCTACCGCACCCCAACCCTCTCCTCCTCGCCCTTCTACGCCCCAGCTGCCTGCCTCCCCTCGCTCCCCTTCCTCCCCTCACCCCTCGTCTCCTCACACACCATCTTCCGGTAGTTCGGCTGAGAACCTTCCGTTTGCTGCCGAGAGGAAACAGACCATGAAGAGGCAGAGAGGAGAGGGAGAAGGAGAAACAGAGGTGAGCTATACATTTTTATGAATTTGTATGAAAACACTGAGATATAGTGTCTGTACATGAAAAATGATTAAAAACATTTTTTTTGGGGGGGGGGGTGAGTCAAAAAAATCTAATCTTGTCATTAATAAACTGTGTTGTTATGTTTGTCTCCAGGGCGACGGTGATGGAGACGGTCTCCATGGAGACGGCGTGTTCTCCCTCCCCCGGGATGAGCTGTCCCGGGTCGACGCCACGGCAACCCTGAAACGGCGTCCCCGTTGCAACAAGCCTCACCCCAACGGGTCCCGTTTCACCCTGACAGAGTCTTCCACCGTCAAGCGCCGTCCCAAGAGCAGAGACAAGGAGCCAGAGGGTTTTTCAGAGAGCGGTATCGCAGACATCACCGGGACTTCCAACACGTGGGCCGTTAACACCGGGGCCTCCAACGCCGGGGCCGTTAACACCGGGGCCTCCAACGCCGGGGCCGTTAACACCGGGGCCTCCAACGCCGGGGCAGTTACCGGGCCGGAGCCGGGGCCAGCCTTACCGTACGAGAATGGCACCGCCATCGTTAAACGTCGGCCGGTGTATGAGATGGGAGAGGAGGAGGAGCCTAGTCCGATCCAGGCTACGCC
>NW_021822777.1:23583-43583 GCF_901001165.1 Salmo trutta | reverse complement strand
GACGTTGCCTTTAAATTCCAGTCACGCTAAAACGCTGATCTTCCACGATAAGGTTTGAAACAGAGTCCTCACTTCAAGCTGAGGGGGGGCTGATGGTGGCTCATCTCCAATCCCTCTACTATACTGCAGATCCTCCTCCCTCCTCCCTCACTATTCTCTCTCCCTCTCGTCCCTCACTATTCTCTCTCCTCCCTCACTATTCTCTCTCCCTCTCGTCCCTCACTATTCTCTCTCCCTCCTCCCTCACTATTCTCTCTCCCTCTCGTCCCTCACTATTCTCTCTCCTCCCTCTCTATTCTCTCTCTCCCTCTCGTCCCTCACTATTCTCTCTCTTCCCTTACTCTTCTCTCTCCCCTCCCTCACTATTCTCTCTCCCTCTCTATTCTCTCCCCCCTCCCTCCCTCACTCTTCTCTCTCCCCTCCCTCACTATTCTCTCTCCCTCTATTCTCTCCCCCCTCCCTCCCTCACTCTTCTCTCTCCCCTCCCTCACTATTCTCTCTCCCTCTCTATTCTCTCCCCCCTCCCTCCCTCACTCTTCTCTCCCCCCTCCCTCCCTCTTCTCTCTCTCTCTCCCTCCCTCACTCTTCTCTCCTCCTTCACTATTCTCTCCCCCTGCCTTACTCTTCTCTCCCCCCTCCCTCCCTCTTCTCTCCTCCCTCCCTCACTCTTCTCTCCCCCCTGCCTTACTCTTCTCTCCCCCCTGCCTTACTCTTCTCTCCCCCCTGCCTTACTCTTCTCTCTCCCCCTTCCATCACTCTTCTCTCTCCTCCCTCCCTCTTCTCTCCCCCCCTCCCTCCCTCTTCTCTCCCCCTCCCTCCCCTTACTCTTCTCTCCCCCCTCCCTCACTCTTCTCTCCCCCCTGCCTTACTCTTCTCTCTCCCCCTTCCCTCACTCTTCTCTCCCCCTCCCTCCCTTACTCTTCTCTCCCCCCTCCCTCACTCTTCTCTCCCCCCTGCCTTACTCTTCTCTCTCCCCCTTCTATCACTCTTCTCTCTCCTCCCTCCCTCTTCTCTCCCCCCTCCCTCCCTCTTCTCTCCCCCTCCCTCCCTTACTCTTCTCTCCTCCCTCCCTCACTCTTCTCTCCCCCCTGCCTTACTCTTCTCTCCCCCCTGCCTTACTCTTCTCTCTCCCCCTTCCCTCACTCTTCTCTCTCCCTCCCTCCCTCTTCTCTCCTCCCTCACTATTCTCTCTCTCTCTCTTTTCTCTCCCTTTATTTACAGCATCTCCATCTATTTTCTCCTCTCTCGCTCCTCCATCCCTCCACTCCACCCTATCGCCAGCCCTCACGTTGCCATGACAATCTCCGACATCGTCAGCCTGATCACCGCGGTTACCACACAACGCGTTACCACGCCGACCGGGTTCCAGACAGGAAGAAGAAGATTATGACAGGGCTGTGGTTGTTTAAGTGAGCATGGGACTTATATATATATATATATATATAAAACATTACAGCAATGTTATGCTAACGTTTCCCCCCACCCAACACGCTAACGTTAACAGTAAGGTCTATCTGCGTCATCCAGACAGACAGACAGACAGACAGAGACAGACAGACAGATCTCACTACAGCCTCTCTTTACATACTAAGGGAATAGTTGGAATGTTGACATTATGAATATATAGATTATTATGTGGATATTTGCAACAACAACAAACAAACAAAAAATATGTTTTTAATTTTGATTTTATGATGTGAGCCGTTCTGAAGGCTGTATGTGTTTTAAAGTTGTAAATAATGACATGTTCTGTTATTAATAATAATTAAAAAATGTAAATTATCTTTCTTAGGGTTTTTTTTTTATTTTTCATGAGAGCTTTATCTGGGCCTGTCTTTACGCCTGGGTGGGGTCGATCGGTCATCGAGGTGATCGACCGACCCCAAAGTGCTGCATGTTTAATGACGACAGACACCTGTCTCGATGGCTTGAACCCTGGTCACAGGACTGCGTTTAGCTTCCTGAGCTAAAGGCTGAGCCAAGGCATTTATCTCTAGGAGCTAAAACAAAGTCTTCATGTTCACAGAATCAACCTCCGTTACATAAACCTCCCCAAAAATACAACTTCTGGTCACATGACTCCAGTCCTCTCTCTCTGGCTCTCTCTCTCTCGCTCTCTCTCTCGCTCTCTGACTGACTCTCTCCCTCTCTGACTCTCTCTATCTGTCTCTCTCTCTCTCTAATCTGAGAGGACGGGTAGAGGAGGCTAGTTAATAACACCAGGGGTTGTACCGCCCCCTGGGGGAGAAGTCGGCCCTAACCACAGATCTATGATCAGGCCCCCCCCCTCCTCCCCCCTCCCCTCTTAACCTTAAAGCAAAGGAGAGGAAACATAACTGGTTCAAGGTCAGCGTCTGTCAGCCCCGCGTCTGTAATATAACTGGTTCAAGGTCAGCGTCTGTCAGCCCCGCGTCTGTAATATAACTGGTTCAAGGTCAGCGTCTGTCAGCCCCGCGTCTGTAATATAACTGGTTCAAGGTCAGCGTCTGTCAGCCCCGCGTCTGTAATATAACTGGTTCAAGGTCAGCGTCTGTCAGCCCCGCGTCTGTAATATAACTGGTTCAAGGTCAGCGTCTGTCAGCCCCGCGTCTGTAATATAACTGTTCAAGGTCAGCGCTGTTAATATAACTGTTCAATGTCAGCGTCTGTAATATAACTGGTTCAAGGGTCAGCGTCTGTATATAACTGGTGTCAAGGTCAGCGTCTGTATAACTGTTCAAGGTCAGCGTCTGTAATATAACTGGTTCAAGGTCAGCGTCTGTAATATAACTGGTTCAAGGTCAGCGTCTGTAATATACTGGTTCAAGGTCAGCGTCTGTAAGATAACTGGTTCAAGGTCAGCGTCTGTAATATAACGGGTCAAGGTCAGCGTCTGTATATAACTGGTTCAAGGTCAGCGTCTGTAATATAACTGGTTCAAGGTCAGCGTCTGTAATATAACTGGTTCAAGGTCAGCGTCTGTAATATAACTGGTTCAAGGTCAGCGTCTGTAATATAACTGGTTCAAGGTCAGCGTCTGTAATATAACTGGTTCAAGGTCAGCGTCTGTAATATAAAACTGGTTCAAGGTCAGCGTCTGTAATATAACTGGTTCAAGGTCAGCGTCTGTAATATAACTGGTTCAAGGTCACGTCTGTAATATAACTGGTTCAAGGTCAGCGTCTGTAATATAACTGGTTCAAGGATCACGCGTCTGTAATATAACTGGTTCAAGTCAGCGTCTGTATATAACTGGTTCAAGGTCAGCGTCTGTAAATAGAAATGGTTCAAGGTCAGCGTCTGTAATAACTGGTTCAAGGTCAGCGTCTGTAATATAACTGGTTCAAGGTCAGCGTCTGTAATATAACTGGTTCAAGGTCAGCGTCTGTAATATAACTGGTTCAAGGTCAGCGTCTGTAATATAACTGGTTCAAGGGTCAGCGTCTGTAATATAACTGGTTCAAGGGTCAGCGTCTGTAATATAACTGGTTCAAGGTCAGCGTCTAGTAATATAACTGGTTCAAGGTCAGCGTCTGTAATATAACTGGTTCAAGGTCAGCGTCTGTAATATAACTGGTTCAAGGTCAGCGTCTGTAATATAACTGTTCAAGGTCATATAACTGGTTCAAGGTCAGCGTCTGTAATATAACTGGTTCAAGGTCAGCGTCTGTAATATAACTGGTTCAAGGTCAGCGTCTGTAATATAACTGGTTCAAGGTCAGCGTCTGTAATATAACTGGTTCAAGGTCAGCGTCTGTAATATAACTGGTTCAAGGTCAGCGTCTGTAATATAACTGGTTCAAGGTCAGCGTCTGTAATATAACTGGTTCAAGGTCAGCGTCTGTAATATAACTGGTTCAAGGTCAGCGTCTGTAATATAACTGGTTCAGGGTCAGCGTCTGTAATATAACTGGTTCAAGGTCAGCGTCTGTAATATAACTGGTTCAAGGTCAGCGTCTGTAATATAACTGGTTCAAGGTCAGCGTCTGTAATATAACTGGTTCAAGGTCAGCGTCTGTAATATAACTGGTTCAAGGTCAGCGTCTGTAATATAACTGGTTCAAGGTCAGCGTCTGTAATATAACTGGTTCAAGGTCAGCGTCTGTAATATAACTGGTTCAAGGTCAGCGTCTGTAATATAACTGGTTCAAGGTCAGCGTCTGTAATATAACTGGGTCAAGGTCAGCGTCTGTAATATAACTGGTTCAAGGTCAGCGTCTGTAATATAACTGGTTCAAGGTCAGCGTCTGTAATATAACTGGTTCAAGGTCAGCGTCTGTAATATAACTGGTTCAAGGTCAGCGTCTGTAATATAACTGGTTCAAGGTCAGCGTCTGTAATATAACTGGTTCAAGGTCAGCGTCTGTAATATAACTGGTTCAAGGTCAGCGTCTGTAATATAACTGGTTCAAGGTCAGCGTCTGTAATATAACTGGTTCAAGGTCAGCGTCTGTAATATAACTGGTTCAAGGTCAGCGTCTGTAATATAACTGGTTCAAGGTCAGCGTCTGTAATATAACTGGTTCAAGGTCAGCGTCTGTAATATAACTGGTTCAAGGTCAGCGTCTGTAATATAACTGGTTCAAGGTCAGCGTCTGTAATATAACTGGTTCAAGGTCAGCGTCTGTAATATAACTGGTTCAGGTCAGCGTCTGTAATATAACTGGTTCAAGGTCAGCGTCTGTAATATAACTGGTTCAAGGTCAGCGTCTGTAATATAACTGGTTCAAGGTCAGCGTCTGTAATATAACTGGTTCAAGGTCAGCGTCTGTAATATAACTGGTTCAAGGTCAGCGTCTGTAATATAACTGGTTCAAGGTCAGCGTCTGTAATATAACTGGTTCAAGGTCAGCGTCTGTAATATAACTGGTTCAAGGTCAGCGTCTGTAATATAACTGGTTCAAGGTCAGCGTCTGTAATATAACTGGTTCAAGGTCAGCGTCTGTAATATAACTGGTTCAAGGTCAGCGTCTGTAATATAACTGGTTCAAGGTCAGCGTCTGTATATAACTGGTTCAAGGTCAGCGTCTGTAATATAACTGGTTCAAGGTCAGCGTCTGTAATATAACTGGTTCAAGGTCAGCGTCTGTAATATAACTGGTTCAAGTCAGCGTCTGTAATATAACTGGTTCAAGGTCAGCGTCTGTAATATAACTGGTTCAAGGTCAGCGTCTGTAATATAACTGGTTCAAGGTCAGCGTCTGTAATATAACTGGTCAAGGTCAGCGTCTGTAATATAACCTGGTTCAAGGTCAGCGTCTGTAATATAACTGGTTCAAGGTCAGCGTCTGTAATATAACTGGTTCAAGGTCAGCGTCTGTAATATAACTGGTTCAAGGTCAGCGTTCTGTAATATAATGGTTCAAGGTCAGGTCTGTACTTATAACTGGTTCAAGGTCAGCGTCTGTAATATAACTGGTTCAAGGTCAGCGTCGTAATATAACTGGTTCAAGGTCAGCGTCTGTAATATAACTGGTTCAAGGTCAGCGTCTGTAATATAAGGTTCAAGGTCAGCGTCTTGTAATATAACTGGTTCAAGGTCAGCGTCTGTAATATAACTGGATGTTTTTCAACTCTGCTTTATCTTCCTGAGTCTCGCTCATTCTAGAACAGCCAGGGACAGAGGGAGGGGGATATTAAATTAGAACAGCCATGGTCAGAACAGAGGGAGGGGGATATTAAATTAGAACAGCCATGGTCAGAACAGAGGGAGGGGGATATTAAATTAGAACAGCCATGGTCAAAACAGAGGGAGGAGGATATTAAATTAGAACAGCCATGGTCAGAACAGAGGGAGGGGGATATTAAATTAGAACAGCCATGGTCAAAACAGAGGGAGGGGGATATTAAATTAGAACAGCCAGGGTCAGAACAGAGGGAGGGGGATATTAAATTAGAACAGCCAGGGTCAGAACAGAGGGAGGAGGATATTAAATTAGAACAGCCAGGGTCAGAACAGAGGGAGGGGGATATTAAATTAGAACAGCCATGGTCAGAACAGAGGGAGGGGGATATTAAATTAGAACAGCCATGGTCAGAACAGAGGGAGGGGGATATTAAATTAGAACAGCCATGGTCAGAACAGAGGGAGGGGGATATTAAATTAGAACAGCCATGGTCAGAACAGAGGGAGGGGGATATTAAATTAGAACAGCCATGGTCAGAACAGAGGGAGGGGGATATTAAATTAGAACAGCCAGGGTCAAAACAGAGGGAGGGGGATATTAAATTAGAACAGCCATGGTCAGAACAGAGGGAGGGGGATATTAAATTAGAACAGCCATGGTCAGAACAGAGGGAGGGGGATATTAAATTAGAACAGCCATGGTCAGAACAGAGGGAGGGGGATATTAAATTAGAACAGCCATGGTCAGAACAGAGGGAGGGGGATATTAAATTAGAACAGCCAGGGTCAGAACAGAGGGAGGGGGATATTAAATTAGAACAGCCATGGTCAGAACAGAGGGAGGGGGATATTAAATTAGAACAGCCATGGTCAGAACAGAGGGAGGGGGATATTAAATTAGAACAGCCATGGTCAGAACAGAGGGAGGGGGATATTAAATTAGAACAGCCATGGTCAGAACAGAGGGAGGGGGATATTAAATTAGAACAGCCATGGTCAGAACAGAGGGAGGGGGATATTAAATTAGAACAGCCATGGTCAAAACAGGGGGAGGAGGATATTAAATTAGAACAGCCATGGTCAAAACAGGGGGAGGGGGATATTAAATGAGAACAGCCATGGTCAAAACAGAGGGAGGAGGATATTAAATGAGAACAGCCATGGTCAAAACAGGGGGAGGAGGATATTAAATTAGAACAGCCATGGTCAAAACAGGGGGAGGGGGATATTAAATGAGAACAGCCATGGTCAAAACAGAGGGAGGAGGATATTAAATGAGAACAGCCATGGTCAAAACAGGGGAGGGGGATATTAAATGAGAACAGCCATGGTCAAAACAGGGGGAGGAGGATATTAAATGAGAACAGCCATGGTCAAAACAGAGGGAGGAGGATATTAAATGAGAACAGCCATGGTCAAAACAGGGGGAGGGGGATATTAAATGAGAACAGCCATGGTCAAAACAGAGGGAGGAGGATATTAAATTAGAACAGCCATGGTCAAAACAGGGGGAGGGGGATATTAAATGAGAACAGCCATGGTCAAAACAGGGGGAGGGGGATATTAAATGAGAACAGCCATGGTCAAAACAGAGGGAGGAGGATATTAAATGAGAACAGCCATGGTCAAAACAGGGGGAGGGGGATATTAAATGAGAACAGCCATGGTCAAAACAGGGGGAGGGGGATATTAAATTAGAACAGCCATGGTCAAAACAGGGGGAGGGGGATATTAAATGAGAACAGCCATGGTCAAAACAGGGGGAGGGGGATATTAAATGAGAACAGCCATGGTCAAAACAGAGGGAGGAGGATATTAAATGAGAACAGCCATGGTCAAAACAGGGGGAGGGGGATATTAAATGAGAACAGCCATGGTCAAAACAGGGGGAGGGGGATATTAAATGAGAACAGCCATGGTCAAAACAGGGGGAGGGGATATTAAATGAGAACAGCCATGGTCAAAACAGGGGGAGGGGGATATTAAATGAGAACAGCCATGGTCAGAACAGGGGGAGGAGGATATTAAATGAGAACAGCCATGGTCAAAACAGGGGGAGGGGGATATTAAATGAGAACAGCCATGGTCAGAACAGGGGGAGGAGGATATTAAATGAGAACAGCCATGGTCAAAACAGGGGGGAGGGGGGATATTAAATGAGAACAGCCATGGTCAAAACAGGGGGAGGGGGATATTAAATGAGAACAGCCATGGTCAAAACAGGGGGAGGGGGATATTAAATGAGAACAGCCATGGTCAAAACAGGGGGAGGGGGATATTAAATGAGAACAGCCATGGTCAAAACAGGGGGAGGGGGATATTAAATGAGAACAGCCATGGTCAAAACAGGGGGAGGGACCACACTACTCTTCCTGTTTGGTTGTTTTTTTTTTTTAAAGAAAAAGTTGTTTTTACTTTCGCCTGTGAGCATCGACAGACCAGAGTGGTTTCTGGGCCCCGCTGCAAGAGTGTGTGTGTGTGTTGTATATACTCTGCTGTGTGTGTGTGTGTGTGTTGTATATACTCTGCTGTGTGTGTGTGTGTGTGTGTGTTGTATATACTCTGCTGTGTGTTGACAGTATGAAACGTGGCGGTCGGTGGGAAGGTGGCGTGTTTGCAGTGATGCATCTATGGACATCCTCTCAGAATAAATAAATGTTCTATACAAACTCTGTTCCCCTCGAGTCTTTTACTACGGTCGGTCTGTCTGTCTGTCTGTCTGTCTCTCTGCCTGTCTGCGTCTGAAGTCAGAAGTTTACATACACTTAAGTTGGAGTCATTAAAACGTGTTTTTCAGCCACTCCACAAATGTATTAACAAACTATATAGTTTTGGCAAGTCGGTTAGGACATCTACTTTGTGCATGACTCAAGTAATTGTTTACAGACAGATTATTTCACTTAATCACAATTCCAGTGGGACACCATCCCAACCGTGAAGCATGGAGGTGGCAGCATCATGTTGTGGGAGTGCTTTGCTGCAGGAGGGACTGGTGCACCTCACAAAATAGATGGCATCATGAGGGAGAAAAATTATGTGGATTTATTGAAGCAACATCTCAAGACATCAGTCAGGAAGTTAAAGCTTGGTCATAAATGGGTCTTCCAAATGGACAATGACCCCAAGCATACTACCAAAGTTGTTGCAAAATGGCTTAAGGACAACAAAGTCAAGCTATTGGAGTGGCCATCACAAAGCCCTGACCTCAATCCCATAGAACATTTGTGGGCAGAACTGAAAAAGCGTGTGCGAACAAGGAGGCCTACAAACCTGACTCAGTTACACCAGCTCTGTCAAGAGGAATGGGCCAAAACTCACCCAACTTATTGTGTGAAGCTTGTGGAAGGCTACCCAAAACATTTGACCCAAGTTAAACAATTTAAAGGCAATGCTACCAAATACTAATTGAGTGTATGTAAACTTCTGACCCACTGGGAATGTGATGAAAGAAATAAAAGCTGAAATAAATCATTCTCTCTACTATTATTCTGACATTTCACATTCTTAAAATAAAGTGGGGATCCTAACTGACCTAAGACAGGGAATTTTTACTAGGATTAAATGTCAGGAATTGTGAAAAACTGAGTTTAAAAGTATTTGGATAAGGTGAATGTAAACTTCTGATTTCAACTGTACGTGCATCTGCCAGCGTCCAACACCAACATTCACCTACGCTACCAGTAAACATGACCAGCCTTCAGACCAGCCTTCAGACCAGCCTTCAGACCAGCCTTCAGACCAGCCTGCAGACCAGCCTGCAGACCAGCCTGCAGACCAGCCTGCAGACCAGCCTTCAGACCAGCGTTATCACAGAACACAACACACAGAGAACTGAAGGCAGTTATCTCCCAGAATACACCTTGGTCTTCACTGTACTAAACGAAGCATCCTGTGGTTTTAGTGTGTGAATTCTTTACTGAAATGTAACCAGCACTATTCTCTACTACCGTCTGTCGGTGACATGAGACTGTTAGATGAGCAGTACCACCGAGGCCCAGAGGGGGGCAGCAGTACCACCGAGGCCCAGAGGGGGGCAGCAGTACCACCAAGGCCCAGAGGGGGGCAGCAGTACCACCGAGGCCCAGAGGGGGGCAGCAGAGATATTAAAGAACACAGTGGTTCTTAACCTGGAGTCCTCAAACAACGGGGGGCCCTGGTCCGGCCGATCCACGAGGGTGGGGCCCCGGTCCGGCCGATCCACGAGGGTGGGGCCCCGGTCCGGCCGATCCACGAGGGTGGGGCCCCGGTCCGGCCGATCCACGAGGGTGGGGCCCCGGTCCGGCCGATCCACGAGGGTGGGGCCCCGGTCCGGCCGATCCACGAGGGGGGGGGGCGTACCCCAGTGGGATCAGTCACACACTTCAAAGTGTACAGTATTTTAACATTAGGGACCAGTCACACACTTCAAAGTGTACAGTATTTTAATGATCGGATAAACCAGGCGAACATCAAGTATACAACAGAATACTAACAGATCTAAGATCAGAGAGAAGACATGATCAGTTTCTACATTACCCCCCCAGACTGATCAGTTTCTACATTACCCCCAGACATGATCCGTTTCTACATTACCCCCAGACTGATCCGTTTCTACATTACCCCCCAGAGTGATCAGTTTCTACATTACCCCCAGACATGATCCGTTTCTACATTACCCCCCAGACTGATCAGTTTCTACATTACCCCCCAGACTGATCAGTTTCTACATTACCCCCCAGACTGATCAGTTTCTACATTACCCCCCAGACTGATCAGTTTCTACATTACCCCCCCAGAATGATCACATCAACATGATCCGTTTCTACATTACCCCCAGACTGATCCGTTTCTACATTACCCCCCAGACTGATCCGTTTCTACATTACCCCCCAGACTGATCAGTTTCTACATTACCCCCCCAGACTGATCACATCAACATGATCAGTTTCTACATTACCCCCCAGACTGATCACAATCAGTTTTCAGGCATGTTTCACGGTTAGTAAAGAGAGAACAGGGGCACGGGAGAGAGAACGGGCACGGGGGAGAGAACGGGCACGGGGGAGAGAACGGGCACGGGGGAGAGAACAGGGGCACGGGGGAGAGAACAGGGGCACGGGGGAGAGAACAGGGGCACGGGGGGAGAAACAGGGGCACGGGGGGAGAACGGGCACGGGGGAGAGAACGGGCACGGGGGAGAGAACGGGCACGGGGGAGAGAACGGGCACGGGGGAGAGAACAGGGCACGGGGGAGAGAACAGGGGCACGGGAGGGAGAACAGGGGCACGGGAGGGAGAACAGGGGCACGGGGGAGAGAACAGGGGCACGGGGGAGAGAACAGGGGCACGGGGGAGACAACAGGGGCACGGGAGGCATCTCTCTCATTTCACACCGTCTTCTTAACGATGGACATGTTTCAGTACGATACAGTTGATTTCAAACCGTTGACAGAAGCGCTGCGTCGTGGTCCATCATCATCATGGCACTAAAACCAGAGCAGCCGAGTCGTGGCGAACACAGCCGAGTCGTGGTCCTGAACACAGCCGAGTCGTGGTCCTGAACACAGCCGAGTCGTGGTCCTGAACACAGCCGAGTCGTGGTCCTGAACACAGCCGAGTCGTAGCGAGCAAAGCCCAGGGATCACCGTCCATTCTTAAAAACACTGACGTCACCTTTTGCGACGTAAACAAGAGTTTCTATTTGACAACACTTCAGGCAGGTCCCGTTCCAGATGCTTCCGTTTGGTTCCTAGTGAATCCATCCTTGTTCCACTGCGGTCCAGTCCTCCACCGGGTCGGTAACGGTCCAGTCCCCCCCGGGTCAGTAACGGTCCAGTCCCCCCGGGTCGGTAACGGTCCAGTCAGTAACGGTCCAGTCCCCCCGGGTCAGTAACGGTCCAGTCCCCCCGGGTCGGTAACGGTCCAGTCAGTAACGGTCCAGTCCCCCCGGGTCGGTAACGGTCCAGTCCCCCCGGGTCGGTAACGGTCCAGTCCCCCCCGGGTCGGTAACGGTCCAGTCCCCCCCCGGGTCGGTAGCGGTCCAGTCCCCCCCCGGGTCGGTAGCGGTCCAGTCCCCCCGGGTCGGTAGCGGTCCAGTCCCCCCCGGGTCGGTAACGGTCCAGTCCCCCCGGGTCGGTAACGGTCCAGTCCCCCCGGGTCAGTAGCGGTCCAGTCCCCCCGGGTCGGTAACGGTCCAGTCAGTAACGGTCCAGTCCCCCCGGGTCGGTAACGGTCCAGTCCCCCCGGGTCAGTAGCGGTCCAGTCCCCCCGGGTCGGTAACGGTCCAGTCAGTAACGGTCCAGTCCCCCCGGGTCGGTAACGGTCCAGTCCCCCCGGGTCAGTAACGGTCCAGTCAGTAACGGTCCAGTCCCCCCCGGTCGGTAACGGTCCAGTCCCCCCGGGTCGGTAACGGGTCAGTAACGGGTCGGTAACGGTCCAGTCCCCCCGGGTCGGTAACGGTCCAGTCCCCCCGGGTCGGTAACGGTCCAGTCAGTAACGGTCCAGTCCCCCCCGGGTCGGTAACGGTCCAGTCCCCCCGGGTCAGTAACGGGTCGGTAACGGTCCAATCCCCCCGGGTCGGTAACGGTCCAGTCCCCCCCGGGTCGGTAACGGTCCAGTCCCCCCCGGGTCGGTAACGGGTCGGTAACGGTCCAGTCCCCCCGGGTCGGTAACGGTCCAGTCCCCCCGGGTCGGTAACGGGTCGGTAACGGTCCAGTCCCCCCGGGTCGGTAACGGTCCAGTCCCCCACCGGGTCGGTAGCGGTCCAGTCCCCCCGGGTCGGTAACGGTCCAGTCCCCCCGGGTCGGTAACGGTCCAGTCCCCCCGGGTCGGTAACGGGTCGGTAACGGTCCAGTCCCCCCGGGTCGGTAACGGGTCGGTAACGGTCCAGTCCCCCCGGGTCGGTAACGGGTCGGTAACGGTCCAGTCCCCCCGGGTCGGTAACGGTCCAGTCCCCCCGGGTCGGTAACGGGTCGGTAACGGTCCAGTCCCCCCCGGGTCGGTAACGGTCCAGTCCCCCCCGGGTCGGTAACGGGTCGGTAACGGTCCAGTCCCCCCCGGGTCGGTAACGGTCCAGTCCCCCCCGGGTCGGTAACGGTCCAGTCCCCCCGGGTCGGTAACGGTCCAGTCCCCCCGGGTCGGTAACGGGTCAGTAATGGCACTTCTCAGGGTTGGTCCAACAGCCTGGGTCTGAATCTTAACAGCTGTTGGCTTCAGTTCAGCAGGCTAAGGCATTAACTGGGGGGAGCTAACAAGTCTTCAGTACACAGTCCTGGAGAGGGGCTGGTGTAGTCAGTGGGCAGAGCTAAGGTACGGCAGCTCCACCCATAATGCACTGGGCTAAGGTCACAGAGGTCGTGACCACTTCTGACCCCGCCCACATCAGGGGTTAAAGTTCATATAGTAGAGATATTTTAAAAAAACAGTCATGATCCTGAAGGATGATGAAACACAATCAGAGTGTGTGTGTGTGTGTGTGTGTGTGTGTGTGTGTGTGGGGGTCAGAGTTCATATGGTCCGTTTGACACAGGGTGGTCCACTGAGGTGGGAACATACGGCTGCTCAACCTCTCAACCAATCAGCATCCTCTAACATGTCCACACCTAGACACAGAAAGAGAGAGAGAGAGACACACAGAAAGAGAGAGACAGAGAGAGAGACAGAGAGGGGGAGAGAGACAGAGGGGGAGAGAGACAGAGAGGGAGAGAGACAGAGAGGGAGAGAGACAGAGAGGGAGAGAGACAGAGAGGGGGAGAGAGACAGAGAGGGGGAGAGAGACAGAGAGACAGAGAAAACACAGTGAGCACTTTTGAAAAACAGAGGGATATTGGAATGGATTGACTGACTAACTAACCCTTCCACTACAATTTTCACGGTCCCAAAAATCCAGATTGGCGTCGCAGTGCTAGAGGCGTCACTACAGACCCTGGTTCGATCCCGGGCTGTATCACAACCGACCGTGATAGGGCAGCGCACAATTGGCCCAGCGTTGTCCGGGTTGGGGGCGGGCACCTGCAGGCTGACCTCGGTCATCAGTTAAACGGTGTTTCCGTCAACACAGCAACCTTCCCACTAGCCATGATTGGCTGAGATAATGAGTGGGCTGGACATGCCGAGAGAGTAGTAGTTCGGATTGGTCCTGCCATATAGAAGGCTTCTCTATCTATTTGAGCTCGTCAGTCTGTCTTGGTAATGTAGTTGAGCTGCATAAGTGTTGCTCTCCACTTCCTGGAGGATCAAGTTTTGAAAATCAGTGGAAATTAGAGTCTGATAGCTAAAGAGATGGAGGAAACACCTGTCTCCGGATTACATCTTCAAAACTAAGGGCAACCGTGACAGGGAGAGGCAGCCATCATGGATGTATACGGGTAAGATAGCTTGCTACATTTTCAGATATTACACGTTTTCTAATTTTGACAGAAAGGGGTTTCATTTCAAGCTAAAGTGCACTGTTAGCTAGCTACGTGTCTGAAGCTAAAGTGCACTGTTAGCTAGCTACGTGTCTGAAGCTAAAGTGCACTGTTAGCTAGCTACGTGTCTGAAGCTAAAGTGCACTGTTAGCTAGCTACGTGTCTGAAGCTAAAGTGCACTGTTAGCTAGCTACGTGTCTGAAGCTAAAGTGCACTGTTAGCTAGCTACGTGTCTGAAGCTAAAGTGCACTGTTAGCTAGCTACGTGTCTGAAGCTAAAGTGCACTGTTAGCTAGCTACGTGTCTGAAGCTAAAGTGCACTGTTAGCTAGCTATGTGTCTGAAGCTAAAGTGCACTGTTGGCTCGTTAGCTAACGTTAGCCGGCTAGCTCATTAGCTAACGTTAGGTGACATTTGTGATCTTAAACACTGTTTACCTACCTAGCTAACTAGCATGTCTTAAGCTAAAGTCTTAAGCTAAAGTTGGATATGGCCGGTGTCAGTAAAAGTCAGCTAAAAAAAGCGTAATGAAATTGTTGCCAGCAGAGCTGGTTAGACTGTTTCCATGTTATCCAGAGGTAAACAAATCAAATCGGCCAGAGAGTCAAGCGTGGCGTCCGAGAGCAAAACGAGATGGGTGGGGCTAAAGCTTAAGAGGGTGTTAACGATGCTGAATGGGGGGTAGTGGCTCTCCAGTAGGGACCAAAACCAAAAAGGACATTTTCTCAAAAGTGAGTTTTATAAGTTTATCGTCAACTTTCAAAGCAGAATTACTTTCCCATTGTTCTTCAAAAATGCAGTGTATTATATACCATTTAGTAGCTCTGAGTCTCTACTTTGATCCAGTGTAAAAAACAATAATTAAAAAATTCAAATGTTGCTACATCAGACCAAATCCAGGTGGTTGGTCACATATGGAGACTGTTCAGCGCAAAAAATAAAGGGTTAAAATATATATAGATTATTATTATTTTTTTTACATTTCTATTCCTGATCTTTCTTCTCTCTCTCACAAACTTCCTTTAGGTACATTTTGGGACAAGCTGTTGTTCCATGTAGTGAAATCTGTTACATAACGCTATGGGCTGATAGCGGTAACGCTATGGGCTGATAGCGGTAACGCTATGGGCTGATAGCGGTAACGCTATGGGCTGATAGCAGTAACGCTATGGGCTGATAGCAGTAACGCTATGGGCTGATAGCAGTAACGCTATGGGCTGATAGCAGTAACGCTATGGGCTGATAGCAGTAACGCTATGGGCTGATAGCAGTAACGCTATGGGCTAATAGCAGTAACGCTATGGGCTGATAGCAGTAACGATATGGGCTGATAGCAGTAACGCTATGGGCTAATAGCAGTCATGCTATGGGCTAATAGCAGTCATGCTATGGGCTAATAGCAGTCATGCATGCTATGGGCTAATAGCAGTCATGCATGCTATGGGCTAATAGCAGTCACACATGCTATGGGCTAATAGCAGTAATGCTATGGGCTGATAGCAGTAATGCTAAATTCAATGTTTCATCACATAAATCAAATAGCTAAAACGATCCAACGAAATGACCTTCTTAAAACAATTCGATATGTTAAGCCTTAGTAGAGGGTTATTAGTAGAGGGTTATTAGCCTTAGTAGAGGGTTATTAACTAAGGTTATTAGCCTTAGAGGGTTATTAACTAAGGTTATTAGCCTTAGTAGAGGGTTATTAGCCTTAGTAGAGGGTTATTAGCCTTAGTAGAGGGTTATTAGCCTTAGTAGAGGGTTATTAGCCTTAGTAGAGGGTTATTAGTAGAGGGTTATTAGCCTTAGAGGGTTATTAGTAGAGGGTTATTAGCCTTAGTAGAGGGTTATTAGCCTTAGTAGAGGGTCATTAGTAGAGGGTTATTAGCCTTAGTAGAGGGTCATTAGTAGAGGGTTATTAGCCTTAGTAGAGGGTTATTACTAAGGTTATTAGCCTTAGTAGAGGGTTATTAACTAAGGTTATTAGCCTTAGTAGAGGGTTATTACTAAGGTTATTAGCCTTAGTAGAGGGTTATTACTAAGGTTATTAGCCTTAGTAGAGAGTTATTAGTAGAGGGTTATTAGCCTTAGTAGAGTGTTATTAACTAAGGTTATTAGCCTTAGTAGAGGGCTATTAACTAAGGTTATTAGCCTTAGTAGAGGGTTATTAGTAGAGGGTTATTAGCCTTAGTAGAGGGTTATTAGTAGAGGGTTATTAGTAGAGGGTTATTAGCCTTAGTAGAGGGTTATTAGTAGAGGGTTATTAGCCTTAGTAGAGGGTTATTAACTAAGGTTATTAGCCTTAGTAGAGGGTTATTACTAAGGTTATTAGCCTTAGTAGAGGATTATTAACTAAGGTTATTAGCCTTAGTAGAGGGTTATTAACTAAGGTTATTAGCCTTAGTAGAGGGTTATTAGCCTTAGTAGAGGGTTATTAACTAAGGTTATTAGCCTTAGTAGAGGGTTATTAGTAGAGGGTTATTAGCCTTAGTAGAGGGTTATTAACTAAGGTTAATAGCCTTAGTAGAGGGTTATTAACTAAGGTTATTAGCCTTAGTAGAGGGTTATTAGCCTTAGTAGAGGGTTATTAACTAAGGTTATTAGCCTTAGTAGAGGGTTATTAGTAGAGGGTTATTAGCCTTAGTAGAGGGTTATTAACTAAGGTTAATAGCCTTAGTAGAGGGTTATTAGCCTTAGTAGAGGGTTATTAGCCTTAGTAGAGGGTTATTAGCCTTAGAGGGTTATTAGCCTTAGTAGAGGGTTATTAGCCTTAGTAGAGGGTTATTAACGGACTGGTGTCGCGGTACCTTGACGGTGCTGTCTACGGCTCCAGAGAACAGGCGCCCCCTGCTGACGGCCAGGGCAGTTACACTCCCCTGGTGTCTGAGGAGGGTCTGGGTACAGATCATGTTGTCCATGCTCCACACCTGTTAACACACACACAGGCAGCGTTACTATACACACACACACACACACACACTATAAACACACACCACACACACACAGGCAGAGTTACTGTAAACACACACACACACACAGGCAGAGTTACTGTAAACACACACACACACACACACTATAAACACACACACAGGCAGAGTTACTGTAAACACACACACACACACACACACTATAAACACACACCACACACACACACACTATAAAACACACACCACACACACTTACTATAAACACACACACACAGGCAGAGTTACTGTAAACACACACACACATACAGTTAAACACACACACAGTTACTATAAACACACAGTAACTCACACACATATTGATTATTACAGGTAACTGCCAGAATAAAGGAAACACCAACAGAGCGTTTTAACAGGGCGTTGGGCCACCAGGTAACTGCCAGAATAAAGGAGACACCAACACAGCGTTTTAACAGGGCGTTGGGCCACCAGGTAACTGCCAGAATAAAGGAAACGCCAACAGAGCGTTTTAACAGGGCGTTGGGCCACCAGGTAACTGCCAGAATAAAGGAGACACCAACACAGCGTTTTAACAGGGCGTTGGGCCACCAGGTAACTGCCAGAATAAAGGAAACACCAACACAGCGTTTTAACAGGGCGTTGGGCCACCAGGTAACTGCCAGAATAAAGGAAACACCAACACAGCGTTTTAACAGGGCGTTGGGCCACCAGGTAACTGCCAGAATAAAGGTAACACCAACACAGCGTTTTAACAGGGCGTTGGGCCACCAGGTAACTGCCAGAATAAAGGAAACACCAACACAGCATTTTAACAGGGCGTTGGGCCACCAGGTAACTGCCAGAATAAAGGAAACACCAACACAGCATTTTAACAGGGCGTTGGGCCACCAGGTAACTGCCAGAATAAAGGAGACACCAACACAGCGTTTTAACAGGGCGTTGGGCCACCAGGTAACTGCCAGAATAAAGGTAACACCAACAGAGCGTTTTAACAGGGCGTTGGGCCACCAGGTAACTGCCAGAATAAAGGAGACACCAACACAGCGTTTTAACAGGGCGTTGGGCCACCAGGTAACTGCCAGAATAAAGGAGACACCAACACAGCGTTTTAACAGGGCGTTGGGCCACCAGGTAACTGCCAGAATAAAGGAAACACCAACACAGCGTTTTAACAGGGCGTTGGGCCACCAGGTAACTGCCAGAATAAAGGAAACACCAACACAGCGTTTTAACAGGGGCGTGGGCCACCAGGTAACTGCCAGAATAAAGGAAACACCAACACAGCGTTTTAACAGGGCGTTGGGCCACCAGGTAACTGCCAGAATAAAGGAAACACCAACACAGCGTTTTAACAGGGCGTTGGGCCACCAGGTAACTGCCAGAATAAAGGAAACACCAACAGAGCGTTTTAACAGGGCGTTGGGCCACCAGGTAACTGCCAGAATAAAGGAGACACCAACAGAGCGTTTTAACAGGGCGTTGGGCCACCAGGTAACTGCCAGAATAAAGGAGACACCAACAGAGCGTTTTAACAGGGCGTTGGGCCACCAGGTAACTGCCAGAATAAAGGAGACACCAACAGAGCGTTTTAACAGGGCGTTGGGCCACCACCCAGAACAGCTTTAATGCATCGGGTGCGTCTATGAGAACAGTGTTGTCCAGCAGATTGCATTTTGGTAAATGTTTGAAAATGATGCATTGCCATCGTCTGCTTCATTGCAGTAGTTACATGTTCAATAATGTCATTTTATAGGCTTGCTATTGTCCAATGGTTTTTTAAGCTCTTTAATGAAAAATGTCCCTTCCTTGTACCCATACATAGGATTTATCTTTAACCGTTTGTTAACCGGTTAATGTGGGTTGGTTGGTCGGATAAACAAAATGTACCTACATTTGCATCCCTTGGTAAGACAGACAGACAGACAGACGGTAAGACAGACAGACAGACAGACAGACAGACAGACAGACAGACAGACAGACAGACAGACAGACAGACAGACAGACAGACAGACAGACAGACAGACAGACAGACAGACAGACAGACAGACAGACAGACAGACAGACAGACAGACGGTAAGAGACAGACAGACAGACAGACGGTCAGACAGACAGACAGACGGTCAGACAGACAGACGGTCAGACAGACAGACAGACGGTCAGACAGACAGACAGACAGACGGTCAGACAGACAGACAGACGGTCAGACAGACAGACAGACGGTCAGACAGACAGACAGACGGTCAGACAGACAGACAGACAGACAGACAGACAGACAGACAGACAGTCTTACCCTGAGAGAGCGGTCGTAGGAGGCGCTGAACACTTTGGTCTGGTCTGGTGTAGAGATGACAGCTAAAGCGTAGACGGTCCCCACGTGGCCCGTCAGGGTCCGGACCTGCTCCTTGGACTCGATATCCCAGACCTGGAGGACAGATTCAACATCAGGGATCCACATTAAAAAGAGACTGTCCCCTGTTGTCCAGGACAAGACATTGGACAAGTACATTTTTGTTGTTAAATCACGCAAAAATCACAATAATCAAACAATTACTGCGATCAGAGGGGGTCAACATTGGAATAATATTCTAAATCTATTTTTCCATGTTATATTAATAAAACAAAAAAGCCTCCATGTCAAAGTGAAGGTGATATGCTATTGGCTACGGCCTCGTGTCCAATCCGATGTCGACACGAGGGGGGGGAGGCACCAGAAAAATGGAGACTTTTCATTACATAAATATTAGACTAAAACACCTGTCATGATTTGACAAATATAATGAAGGATAATTTAAAACATGAACATCTGTCTACAGGCTTGATTCTGTCAACACACTGAGAGGCAGGATTCAGATCAAACGGGCCGGAGAGTTAAAGACCGGTGGCCGATACGCACTGGAAACCTCACTGAGCGGAGACGGGCAGCGCTGGAAACCTCACTGAGCGGAGACGGGCAGCATTTTGAAACTAAAATTTAACCATAAACGTAAAAATTGTTTAAAAAAAAAATAACCTGGGACGTTGTCATTTTTTTTCCTCACAATTTTCTATTATTTCAGTCACCATTGA
>NW_021822777.1:0-23083 GCF_901001165.1 Salmo trutta | reverse complement strand
CTCTCCCATCCCTCCCTTACTCTTCTCTCCTCCCTCCCTCACTCTTCTCCCCCCCTGCCTTACTCTTCTCCCCCCTCCTTACTCTTCTCTCCTGCCTTACTCTTCTCTCTCTCCACTTCCCTCACTCTCTCTCTCCCTCCCTCCCTCTTCTCCTCTCCTCCTATTCTCTCTCTTCTCTTTTCTCTCCCTTTTTTACAGCATCTCCATCTATTTTCTCCTCTCTCGCTCCTCCATCCCTCCACTCCACCCTATCGCCAGCCCTCACGTTCCATGACAATCTCCGACATCGTCAGCCTGATCACCGCGGTTACCACACAACGCGTTACCACGCCGACCGGGTTCCAGACAGGAAGAAGAAGATTATGACAGGGCTGTGGTTGTTTAAGTGAGCATGGGACTTATATATATATATATATATATAAAACATTACAGCAATGTTATGCTAACGTTCCCCCCACCCAACACGCTAACGTTAACAGTAAGGTCTATCTGCGTCATCCAGACAGACAGCAGACAGACACAGACAGACAGACAGATCTCACTACAGCCTCTTTTCATACTAAGGGAATAGTTGGAATGTTGACATTATGAATATATAGATTATTATGTGGATATTTGCAACAACAACAAACAAACAAAAAATATGTTTTTAATTTGATTTTATGATGTGAGCCGTTTCTGAAGGCTGTTATGTGTTTTAAAGTTGTAAATAATGACATGTTCTGTTTATTAATAATAAAAAAATGTAAATTATCTTTCTTAGGGTTTTTTTTTTATTTTTCATGAGAGCTTTATCTGGGCCTGTCTTTACGCCTGGGTGGGGTCGATCGGTCATCGAGGTGATCGACCGACCCCAAAGTGCTGCATGTTTAATGACGACAGACACCTGTCTCGATGGCTTGAACCCTGGTCACAGGACTGCGTTTAGCTTCCTGAGCTAAAGGCTGAGCCAAGGCATTTATCTCTAGGAGCTAAAACAAAGTCTTCATGTTCACAGAATCAACCTCCGTTACATAAACCTCCCCAAAAATACAACTTCTGGTCACATGACTCCAGTACTCTCTCTCTGGCTCTCTCTCTGACTCTCTCTCTGACCCTCTCTCTCTCGCTCTCTGACTGACTCTCTCCCTCTCTGACTCTCTCTATCTGTCTCTCTCTCTCTCTAATCTGAGAGGACGGGTAGAGGAGGCTAGTTAATAACACCAGGGGTTGTACCGCCCCCTGGGGGAGAAGTCGGCCCTAACCACAGATCTAGTATCAGCCCCCCCCCTCCTCCCCCCTCCCCTCTTAACCTTAAAGCAAAGGAGGGGAAACATAACTGGTTCAAGGTCAGCGTCTGTCAGCCCCGCGTCGTAATATAACTGGTTCAAGGTCAGCGTCTGTCAGCCCAGCCGCGTCTGTAATATAACTGGTTCAAGGTCAGCGTCTGTCAGCCCCGCGTCTGTAATATAACTGGTTCAAGGTCAGCGTCTGTCAGCCCCGCGTCTGTAATATAACTGGTTCAAGGTCAGCGTCTGTCAGCCCCGTCTGTAATATAACTGGTTCAAGGTCAGCGTCTGTCAGCCCCGCGTCTGTAATATAACTGGTTCAAGGTCAGCGTCTGTCAGCCCCGCGTCTGTAATATAACTGGTTCAAGGTCAGCGTCTGTCAGCCCCGCGTGTGTAATATAACTGGTTCAAGGTCAGCGTCTGTCAGCCCCCGTGTGTAATATAACTGGTTCAAGGTCAGCGTCTGTCAGCCCCGCTCTGTAATATAACTGGTTCAAGGTCAGCGTCTGTCAGCCCGCGTGTGTAATATAACTGGTTCAAGGTCAGCGTCTGTCAGCCCCGCGTCTGTAATATAACTGGTTCAAGGTCAGCGTCTGTCAGCCCCGCGTCTGTAATATAACTGGTTCAAGGTCAGCGTCTGTCAGCCCGCGTCTGTAATATAACTGGTTCAAGGTCAGCGTCTGTCAGCCCCGCGTCTGTATATAACTGGTTCAAGGTCAGCGTCTGTCAGCCCCGCGTCTGTAATATAACTGGTTCAAGGTCAGCGTCTGTCAGCCCCGTCTGTAATATAACTGGTTCAAGGTCAGCGTCTGTCAGCCCCCGCGTCTGTAATATAACTGGTTCAAGGTCAGCGTCTGTCAGCCCCGCGTCTGTAATATAACTGGTTCAAGGTCAGCGTCTGTCAGCCCCGCGTCTGTAATATAACTGGTTCAAGGTCAGCGTCTGTCAGCCCCGCGTCTGTAATATAACTGGTTCAAGGTCAGCGTCTGTCAGCCCCGCGTCTGTAATATAACTGGTTCAAGGTCAGCGTCTGTCAGCCCCGCGTGTGTAATATAACTGGTTCAAGGTCAGCGTCTGTCAGCCCCGCGTGTGTAATATAACTGGTTCAAGGTCAGCGTCTGTCAGCCCCGCGTGTGTAATATAACTGGTTCAAGGTCAGCGTCTGTCAGCCCCGCGTGTGTAATATAACTGGTTCAAGGTCAGCGTCTGTCAGCCCCGCGTGTGTAATATAACTGGTTCAAGGTCAGCGTCTGTCAGCCCCGCGTCTGTAATATAACTGGTTCAAGGTCAGCGTCTGTCAGCCCCGCTCTGTAATATAACTGGTTCAAGGTCAGCGTCTGTCAGCCACGCGTCTGTAATATAACTGGTTCAAGGTCAGCGTCTGTCAGCCCCGTCTGTAATATAACTGGTTCAAGGTCAGCGTCTGTCAGCCCCGCGTCTGTAATATAACTGGTTCAAGGTCAGCGTCTGTCAGCCCCGCGTCTGTAATATAACTGGTTCAAGGTCAGCGTCTGTCAGCCCCGCGTCTGTAATATAACTGGTCAAGGTCAGCGTCTGTCAGCCCCGCGTCTGTAATATAACTGGTTCAAGGTCAGCGTCTGTCAGCCCCGCGTCTGTAATATAACTGTTCAAGGTCAGCGTCTGTCAGCCCGCGTCTGTAATATACTGGTTCAAGGTCAGCGTCTGTCAGCCCCGCGTGTATATATAAAACTGGTCAAGGTCAGCGTCTGTCAGCCCCGCGTGTGTAATATAACTGGTTCAAGGTCAGCGTCTGTCAGCCCGCGTGTGTAATATAACTGGTTCAAGGTCAGCGTCTGTCAGCCCCGCGTCTGTAATATAACTGGTTCAAGGTCAGCGTCTGTCAGCCCCGCGTCTGTAATATAACTGGTTCAAGGTCAGCGTCTGTCAGCCCCGTCTGTAATATAACTGGTTCAAGGTCAGCGTCTGTCAGCCCCGCGTCTGTAATATAACTGGTTCAAGGTCAGCGTCTGTCAGCCCCGCGTCTGTAATATAACTGGTTCAAGGTCAGCGTCTGTCAGCCCCGCGTCTGTAATATAACTGGTTCAAGGTCAGCGTCTGTCAGCCCCGCGTCTGTAATATAACTGGTTCAAGGTCAGCGTCTGTCAGCCCCGCGTCTGTAATATAACTGGTTCAAGGTCAGCGTCTGTCAGCCCCGCTTCTGTAATATAACTGGTTCAAGGTCAGCGTCTGTCAGCCCGCGTCTGTAATATAACTGGTTCAAGGTCAGCGTCTGTCAGCCCCGCGTCTGTAATATAACTGGTTCAAGGTCAGCGTCTGTCAGCCCCGCGTCTGTAATATAACTGGTTCAAGGTCAGCGTCTGTCAGCCCGCGTCTGTAATATAACTGGTTCAAGGTCAGCGTCTGTCAGCCCCGCGTCTGTAATATAACTGGTTCAAGGTCAGCGTCTGTCAGCCCCGCGTCTGTAATATAACTGGTTCAAGGTCAGCGTCTGTCAGCCCCGCGTCTGTAATTAACTGGTTCAAGGTCAGCGCTGTCAGCCCCGCGTCTGTAATATAACTGGTTCAAGGTCAGCGTCTGTCAGCCCCGCGTCTGTAATATAACTGGTTCAAGGTCAGCGTCTGTCAGCCCCGCGTCTGTAATATAACTGGTTCAAGGTCAGCGTCTGTCAGCCCCGCGTCTGTAATATAACTGGTTCAGGTCAGCGTCTGTCAGCCCCGCGTCTGTAATATAACTGGTTCAAGGTCAGCGTCTGTCAGCCCCGCGTCTGTAATATAACTGGTTCAAGGTCAGCGTCTGTCAGCCCCGCGTCTGTAATATAACTGGTTCAAGGTCAGCGTCTGTCAGCCCCGCGTCTGTAATATAACTGGTTCAAGGTCAGCGTCTGTCAGCCCCGCGTGTGTAATATAACTGGTTCAAGGTCAGCGTCTGTCAGCCCCGCGTCTGTAATATAACTGGTTCAAGGTCAGCGTCTGTCAGCCCCGCGTCTGTAATATAACCTGGTTGAAGGTCAGCGTCTGTCAGCCCCGCGTCTGTATATAACTGGTTCAAGGTCAGCGTCTGTCAGCCCCGTGTGTAATATAACTGGTTCAAGGTCAGCGTCTGTCAGCCCCGCGTGTGTAATATAACTGGTTCAAGGTCAGCGTCTGTCAGCCCCCGTGTGTAAATAACTGGTTCAAGGTCAGCGTCTGTCAGCCCCGCGTCTGTAATATAACTGGTTCAAGGTCAGCGTCTGTCAGCCCCGCGTGTGTAATATAACTGGTTCAAGGTCAGCGTCTGTCAGCCCCGTGTTAATATAACTGGTTCAAGGTCAGCGTCTGTCAGCCCGCGTCTGTAATATAACTGGTTCAAGGTCAGCGTCTGTCAGCCCCGCGTCTGTAATATAACTGGTTCAAGGTCAGCGTCTGTCCGCGTCTGTAATATAACTGGTTCAAGGTCAGCGTCTGTCAGCCCCGCGTCTGTAATATAACTGGTTCAAGGTCAGCGTCTGTCAGCCCCGCGTCTGTAATATAACTGGTTCAAGGTCAGCGTCTGTCAGCCCCGTCTGTAATATAACTGGTTCAAGGTCAGCGTCTGTCAGCCCCGCGTCTGTAATATAACTGGTTCAAGGTCAGCGTCTGTCAGCCCCGCGTCTGTAATATAACTGGTTCAAGGTCAGCGTCTGTCAGCCCCGGTCTGTAATATAACTGGTTCAAGGTCAGCGTCTGTCAGCCCCGCGTCTGTAATATAACTGGTTCAAGGTCAGCGTCTGTCAGCCCCGCGTCTGTAATATAACTGGTTCAAGGTCAGCGTCTGTCAGCCCCGCGTCTGTAATATAACTGGTTCAAGGTCAGCGTCTGTCAGCCCGCGTCTGTAATATAACTGGTTCAAGGTCAGCGTCTGTCAGCCCCGTCTGTAATATAACTGGTTCAAGGTCAGCGTCTGTCAGCCCCGCGTCTGTAATATAACTGGTTCAAGGTCAGCGTCTGTCAGCCCCGCGTCTGTAATATAACTGGTTCAAGGTCAGCGTCTGTCAGCCCCGCGTCTGTAATATAACTGGTTCAAGGTCAGCGTCTGTCAGCCCCGCTCTGTAATATAACTGGTTCAAGGTCAGCGTCTGTCAGCCCCGTCTGTAATATACTGGTTCAAGGTCAGCGTCTGTCAGCCCCGCGTCTGTAATATAACTGGTTCAAGGTCAGCGTCTGTCAGCCCCGCGTCTGTAATATAACTGGTTCAAGGTCAGCGTCTGTCAGCCCCGCGTCTGTAATATAACTGGTTCAAGGTCAGCGTCTGTCAGCCCGCGTCTGTAATATAACTGGTCAAGGTCAGCGTCTGTCAGCCCCGCGTCTGTAATATAACTGGTTCAAGGTCAGCGTCTGTCAGCCCGCGTCTGTAATATAACTGGTTCAAGGTCAGCGTCTGTCAGCCCCGCGTCTGTAATATAAGTGGTTCAAGGTCAGCGTCTGTCAGCCCGCGCTGTAATATAAGTGGTTCAAGGTCAGCGTCTGTCAGCCCCGCGTCTGTAATATAACTGGTTCAAGGTCAGCGTCTGTCAGCCCCGCGTCTGTAATATAACTGGTTCAAGGTCAGCGTCTGTCAGCCCCGCTCTGTAATAATAATCGGTTCAAGGTCAGCGTCTGTCAGCCCGCGTCTGTAATATAACTGGTTCAAGGTCAGCGTCTGTAATATAACTGGTTCAAGGTCAGCGTCTGTAATATAACTGGTTCAAGGTCAGCGTCTGTAATATAACTGGTTCAAGGTCAGCGTCTGTAATATAACTGGTTCAAGGTCAGCGTCTGTAATATAACTGGTTCAAGGTCAGCGTCTGTAATATAACTGGTTCAAGGTCAGCGTCTGTAATATAACTGGTTCAAGGTCAGCGTCTGTAATATAACTGGTCAAGGTCAGCGTCTGTAATATAACTGGTTCAAGGTCAGCGTCTGTAATATAACTGGTTCAAGGTCAGCGTCTGTAATATAACTGGTTCAAGGTCAGCGTCTGTAATATAACTGGTTCAAGGTCAGCGTCTGTAATATAACTGGTTCAAGGTCAGCGTCTGTAATAAACTGGTTCAAGGTCAGCGTCTGTAATATAACTGGTTCAAGGTCAGCGTCTGTAATATAACTGGTTCAAGGTCAGCGTCTGTAATATAACTGGTTCAAGGTCAGCGTCTGTAATATAACTGGTTCAAGGTCAGCGTCTGTAATATAACTGGTTCAAGGTCAGCGTCTGTAATATAACTGGTTCAAGGTCAGCGTCTGTAATATAACTGGTTCAAGGTCAGCGTCTGTAATATAACTGGTTCAAGGTCAGCGTCTGTAATATACTGGTTCAAGGTCAGCGTCTGTAATATAACTGGTTCAAGGTCAGCGTCTGTAATATAACTGGTTCAAGGTCAGCGTCTGTAATATAACTGGTTCAAGGTCAGCGTCTGTAATATAACTGGTTCAAGGTCAGCGTCTGTAATATAACTGGATGTTTTTCAACTCTGCTTTTATCTTCCTGAGTCTCGCTCATTCTAGAACAGCCATGGTCAGAACAGAGGGAGGAGGATATTAAATTAGAACAGCCATGGTCAGAACAGAGGGAGGGGGATATTAAATTAGAACAGCCATGGTCAGAACAGAGGGAGGAGGATATTAAATTAGAACAGCCATGGTCAGAACAGAGGGAGGAGGATATTAAATTAGAACAGCCATGGTCAGAACAGAGGGAGGGGGATATTAAATTAGAACAGCCATGGTCAGAACAGAGGGAGGGGGATATTAAATTAGAACAGCCATGGTCAGAACAGAGGGAGGTGAATATTAAATGAGAACAGCCATGGTCAGAACGGAGGGAGGTGAATATTAAATGAGAACAGCCATGGTCAGAACGGAGGGAGGTGATTATTAATTTAGAACAGCAAAGGTCAAAACAGAGGGTTGTGAATTTTAAATTAGAACAGCCATGGTCAGAACAGAGGGAGGAGGATATTAAATTAGAACAGCCATGGTCAGAACAGAGGGAGGAGGATATTAAATTAGAACAGCCATGGTCAAAACAGAGGGAGGAGGATATTAAATTAGAACAGCCATGGTCAGAACAGAGGGAGGAGCTGAATATTAAATTAGAACAGCCATGGTCAAAACGGAGGGAGGAGCTGAATATTAAATTAGAACAGCCATGGTCAAAACAGGGGGAGGTGGATATTAAATGAGAACAGCCATGGTCAAAACAGAGGGAGGAGGATATTAAATTAGAACAGCCATGGTCAAAACAGAGGGAGGAGGATATTAAATTAGAACAGCCATGGTCAAAACAGAGGGAGGAGGATATTAAATTAGAACAGCCATGGTCAAAACAGGGGGAGGGGGATATTAAATGAGAACAGCCATGGTCAAAACAGGGGGAGGGGGATATTAAATGAGAACAGCCATGGTCAAAACAGAGGGAGGAGGATATTAAATTAGAACAGCCATGGTCAAAACAGGGGGAGGGGGATATTAAATGAGAACAGCCATGGTCAAAACAGGGGGAGGAGGATTTTAAATTAGAACAGCCATGGTCAAAACAGGGGGAGGGGGATATTAAATGAGAACAGCCATGGTCAAACAGAGGGAGGAGGATATTAAATGAGAACAGCCATGGTCAAAACAGGGGGAGGGGGATATTAAATGAGAACAGCCATGGTCAAAACAGGGGGAGGGGATATTAAATGAGAACAGCCATGGTCAAAACAGGGGGAGGGGGATATTAAATGAGAACAGCCATGGTCAAAACAGGGGGAGGAGGATATTAAATGAGAACAGCCATGGTCAAAACAGGGGGAGGAGGATATTAAATGAGAACAGCCATGGTCAAAACAGGGGGAGGAGGATATTAAATGAGAACAGCCATGGTCAAAACAGGGGGGGAGGATATTAAATGAGAACAGCCATGGTCAAAACAGGGGGAGGAGGATATTAAATTAGAACAGCCATGGTCAAAACAGGGGGAGGGGGATATTAAATGAGAACAGCCATGGTCAAAACAGAGGGAGGGGGATATTAAATGAGAACAGCCATGGTCAAAACAGGGGGAGGAGGATATTAAATGAGAACAGCCATGGTCAGAACAGAGGGAGGAGGATATTAAATTAGAACAGCCATGGTCAAAACAGGGGGAGGGGGATATTAAATGAGAACAGCCATGGTCAAAACAGGGGGAGGAGGATTTTAAATTAGAACAGCCATGGTCAAAACAGGGGGAGGGGGATATTAAATGAGAACAGCCATGGTCAAAACAGAGGGAGGAGGATATTAAATGAGAACAGCCATGGTCAAAACAGGGGGAGGGGGATATTAAATGAGAACAGCCATGGTCAAAACAGGGGGAGGGGATATTAATGGAACAGCCATGGTCAAAACAGGGGGAGGGGGATATTAAATGAGAACAGCCATGGTCAAAACAGGGGGAGGAGGATATTAAATGAGAACAGCCATGGTCAAAACAGGGGGAGGAGAATTAAATGAGAACAGCCATGGTCAAAACAGGGGGAGGGGATATTAAATGAGAACAGCCATGGTCAAAACAGAGGGAGGAGGATATTAAATGAGAACAGCCATGGTCAAAACAGGGGGAGGAGGATATTAAATTAGAACAGCCATGGTCAAAACAGGGGAGGGGGATATTAAATGAGAACAGCCATGGTCAAAACAGGGGAGGGGGATATTAAATGAGAACAGCCATGGTCAAAACAGAGGGAGGAGGATATTAAATGAGAACAGCCATGGTCAAAACAGAGGGAGGGGGATATTAAATTAGAACAGCCATGGTCAGAACAGAGGGAGGGGGATATTAAATGAGAACAGCCATGGTCAGAACAGGGGGAGGAGGATATTAAATGAGAACAGCCATGGTCAAAACAGGGGGAGGAGGATATTAAATTAGAACAGCCATGGTCAAAACAGGGGGAGGAGGATATTAAATGAGAACAGCCATGGTCAAAACAGAGGGAGGAGGATATTAAATGAGAACAGCCATGGTCAAAACAGGGGGAGGGACCACACTACTCTTCCTGTTTGGTTGGTTTTTTTTTTAAAAGAAAAAGTTGTTTTTACTTTCGCCTGTGAGCATCGACAGACCAGAGTGGTTTCTGGGCCCCGCTGCAAGAGTGTGTGTGTGTGTGTGTGTGTTGTATATACTCTGCTGTGTGTGTGTGTGTGTGTTGTATATACTCTGCTGTGTGTTGACAGTATGAAACGTGGCGGTCGGTGGGAAAGTGGCGTGTTTGCAGTGATGCATCTATGGACGTCCTCTCAGAATAAATAAATGTTCTATACAAACTCTGTTCCCCTCGAGTCTTTTACTACGGTCGGTCTGTCTGTCTGTCTGTCTGCCTGCCTGCCTGTCTCTCTCTCTGCCTGTCTCTCTCTCTCTCTCTCTGTCTGTCTGTCTCTCTGCCTGTCTGTCTCTCTGCCTGTCTCTCTCTCTCTCTCTCTGTCTGTCTGTCTCTCTGCCTGTCTGTCTCTCTGCCTGTCTGTCTCTCTGCCTGTCTCTCTCTCTCTCTCTCTGTCTGTCTGTCTGTCTCTCTGCCTGTCTGTCTCTCTGCCTGTCTGTCTCTCTGCCTGTCTGCGTCTGAAGTCAGAAGTTTACATACACTTAAGTTGGAGTCATTAAAACGTGTTTTTCAGCCACTCCACAAATGTATTAACAAACTATATAGTTTTGGCAAGTCGGTTAGGACATCTACTTTGTGCATGACTCAAGTAATTGTTTACAGACAGATTATTTCACTTAATCACAATTCCAGTGGGACACCATCCCAACCGTGAAGCATGGAGGTGGCAGCATCATGCTGTGGGAGTGCTTTGCTGCAGGAGGGACTGGTGCACCTCACAAAATAGATGGCATCATGAGGGAGGAAAATTATGTGGATTTATTGAAGCAACATCTCAAGACATCAGTCAGGAAGTTAAAGCTTGGTCATAAATGGGTCTTCCAAATGGACAATGACCCCAAGCATACTTCCAAAGTTGTTGCAAAATGGCTTAAGGACAACAAAGTCAAGCTATTGGAGTGGCCATCACAAAGCTCTGACCTCAATCCCATAGAACATTTGTGGGCAGAACTGAAAAACCGTGTGCGACACGGAAGGCCTCAAACCTGACTCAGTTACACCAGCTCTGTCAAGAGGAATGGGCCAAAATTCACCACAACTTATTGTGTGAAGCTTGTGGAAGGCTACCCCAAAACATTTGACGCAGTTAAACAATTAAAGGCAATGCTACCAAATACTAATTGAGTGTATGACAACTTCTGACCCACTGGGAATGTGATGAAATAAATAAAAGCTGAAATAATCATTC
This sequence comes from Salmo trutta, assembly GCF_901001165.1. Classification (NCBI taxonomy): domain Eukaryota; kingdom Metazoa; phylum Chordata; class Actinopteri; order Salmoniformes; family Salmonidae; genus Salmo; species Salmo trutta. The sequence goes on along the minus strand of NW_021822777.1, from coordinate 12,528 downwards.
TCTCTACTATTATTCTGACATTTCACATTCTTAAAATAAAGTGGGGATCCTAACTGACCTAAGGACAGGAATTTTACTAGGATTAAATGTCAGGAATTGTGAAAACTGAGTTTAAAAGTATTTGGATAAGGTGAATGTAAACTTCTGATTTCAAACTGTACGTGCATCTGCCAGCGTCCAACACCAAATTCACCTACGCTACCAGTAAACATGACCAGCCTTCAGACCAGCCTTCAGACCAGCCTTCAGACCAGCCTGCAGACCAGCCTGCAGACCAGCCTGCAGACCAGCCTTCAGACCAGCGTTATCACAGAACACAACACACAGAGAACTGAAGGCAGTTATCTCCCAGAATACACCTTGGTCTTCACTGTACTAAACGAAGCATCCTGTGGTTTTAGTGTGTGAATTCTTTACTGAAATGTAACCAGCACTATTCTCTACTACCGTCTGTCGGTGACATGAGACTGTTAGATGAGCAGTACCACCGAGGCCCAGAGGGGGGCAGCAGTACCACCGAGGCCCAGAGGGGGGCAGCAGTACCACCAAGGCCCAGAGGGGGGCAGCAGTACCACCGAGGCCAGAGGGGGGCAGCAGAGATATAAAGAACACAGTGGTTCTTAACTGGAGTCCTCAAACAACGGGGGGCCCTGGGCCGGCCGATCCACGAGGGTGGGGCCCCGGTCCGGCCGATCCACGAGGGTGGGGCCCCGGTCCGGCCGATCCACGAGGGTGGGGCCCCGGTCCGGCCGATCCACGAGGGGGGGGGCGTACCCCAGGGATCAGTACAGTCACACACTTCAAAGTGTACAGTATTTTAACATTAGGGACCAGTCACACACTTCAAAGTGTACAGTATTTTAATGATCGGATAAACCAGGGAACATCAAGTATACAACAGAATACTAACAGATCTAAGATCAGAGAGAAGACATGATCAGTTTCTACATTACCCCCCCAGACTGATCAGTTTCTACATACCCCCAGACATGATCCGTTTCTACAATTACCCACCAGACTGATCCGTTTCTACATTACCCCCCAGAGTGATCAGTTTCTACATTACCCCAGACATGATCGTTTCTACATACCCCCAGACTGATCAGTTTCTACATTACCCCCCAGACTGATCAGTTTCTAACATTACCCCCAGACTGATCAGTTTCTACATTACCCCCCAGACTGATCAGTTTCGCATTCCGTACCCCCCCAGATGATCACATCAACATGATCCGTTTATACCATTACCCCCAGACTGATCCGTTTCTACATGTACCCCAGACTGATCCGTTTCTACATTACCCCCAGACTGATCCGTTTCTACATTACCCCCCAGACTGATCAGTTTCTACATTACCCCCCCAGACTGATCACATCAACATGATCAGTTTCTACATTACCCCCCAGACTGATCACAATCAGTTTTCAGGCATGTTTCACGGTTAGTAAAGAGAGAACAGGGGCACGGGAGAGAGAACGGGCACGGGGGAGAGAACGGGCACGGGGGAGAGAACAGGGGCACGGGGGAGAGAACAGGGGCACGGGGGAGAGAACAGGGGCACGGGGGAGAGAACAGGGGCACGGGGGAGAAAACAGGGGCACGGGGGAGAGAACGGGCACGGGGGAGAGAACGGGCACGGGGGAGAGAACGGGCACGGGGGAGAGAACGGGCACGGGGGAGAGAACGGGCACGGGGGAGAGAACAGGGGCACGGGAGGGAGAACAGGGGCACGGGGGAGAGAACAGGGGCACGGGGGAGAGAACAGGGGCACGGGGGAGACAACAGGGGCACGGGAGGCATCTCTCTTTCCACCGTCTCTTAACGATGGACATGTTTCAGTACGATACAGTTGATTTCAAACCGTTGACAGAAGCGCTGCGTCGTGGTCCATCACATCATGGCACTAAAACCAGAGCAGCGCCGAGTCGTGGCGAACACAGCCGAGTCGTGGTCCTGAACACAGCCGAGTCGTGGTCCTGAACACAGCCGAGTCGTGGTCCTGAACACAGCCGAGTCGTGGTCCTGAACACAGCCGAGTCGTAGCGAGCAAAGCCCAGGGATCACCGTCCATTCTTAAAAACACTGACGTCACCTTTTGCGACGTAAACAAGAGTTTCTATTTGACAACACTTCAGGCAGGTCCCGTTCCAGATGCTTCCGTTTGGTTCCTAGTGAATCCATCCTTGTTCCACTGCGGTCCAGTCCTCCACCGGGTCGGTAACGGTCCAGTCCCCCGGGTCAGTAACGGTCCAGTCCCCCGGGTCGGTAACGGTCCAGTCAGTAACGGTCCAGTCCCCCCGGGTCAGTAACGGTCCAGTCCCCCCGGGTCGGTAACGGTCCAGTCAGTAACGGTCCAGTCCCCCCGGGTCGGTAACGGTCCAGTCCCCCGGGTCGGTAACGGTCCAGTCCCCCCGGGTCGGTAACGGTCCAGTCCCCCCCCGGGTCGGTACGGTCCAGTCCCCCCCCGGGTCGGTAGCGGTCCAGTCCCCCGGGTCGGTAGCGGTCCAGTCCCCCCCGGGTCGGTAACGGTCCAGTCCCCCCGGGTCGGTAACGGTCCAGTCCCCGGGTCAGTAGCGGTCCAGTCCCCCGGGTCGGTAACGGTCCAGTCAGTAACGGTCCAGTCCCCCCGGGTCGGTAACGGTCCAGTCCCCCCGGGTCAGTAGCGGTCCAGTCCCCCGGGTCGGTAACGGTCCAGTCAGTAACGGTCCAGTCCCCCGGGTCGGTAACGGTCCAGTCCCCCGGGTCAGTAACGGTCCAGTCAGTAACGGTCCAGTCCCCCCGGTCGGTAACGGTCCAGTCCCGGGTCGGTAACGGGTCAGTAACGGGTCGGTAACGGTCCAGTCCCCCCGGGTCGGTAACGGTCCAGTCCCCCCGGGTCGGTAACGGTCCAGTCAGTAACGGTCCAGTCCCCCCCGGGTCGGTAACGGTCCAGTCCCCCCGGGTCAGTAACGGGTCGGTAACGGTCCAATCCCCCGGGTCGGTAACGGTCCAGTCCCCCCGGGTCGGTAACGGTCCAGTCCCCCCCGGGTCGGTAACGGGTCGGTAACGGTCCAGTCCCCCCGGGTCGGTAACGGTCCAGTCTGGGTCGGTAACGGTCCAGTCCCCCGGGTCGGTAACGGTCCAGTCCCCCACCGGGTCGGTAGCGGTCCAGTCCCCCCGGGTCGGTAACGGTCCAGCCCGGGTCGGTAACGGTCCAGTCCCCCCGGGTCGGTAACGGGTCGGTAACGGTCCAGTCCCCCCGGGTCGGTAACGGGTCGGTAACGGTCCAGTCCCCCCGGGTCGGTAACGGTCCAGTCCCCCCGGGTCGGTAAGGGTCGGTAACGGTCCAGTCCCCCCGGGTCGGTAACGGTCCAGTCCCCCCGGGTCGGTAACGGGTCGGTAACGGTCCAGTCCCCCCGGGTCGGTAACGGCCCAGTCCCCCCCGGGTCGGTAACGGTCCAGTCCCCCCCGGGTCGGTAACGGTCCAGTCCCCCGGGTCGGTAACGGTCCAGTCCCCCCGGGTCGGTAACGGGTCAGTAATGGCACTTCTCAGGGTTGGTCCAACAGCCTGGGTCTGAATCTTAACAGCTGTTGGCTTCAGTTCAGCAGGCTAAGGCATTAACTGGGGGGAGCTAACAAGTCTTCAGTACACAGTCCTGGAGAGGGGCTGGTGTAGTCAGTGGGCAGAGCTAAGGTACGGCAGCTCCACCCATAATGCACTGGGCTAAGGTCACAGAGGTCGTGACCACTTCTGACCCCGCCCACATCAGGGGTTAAAGTTCATATAGTAGAGATATTTAAAAAAAACAGTCATGATCCTGAAGGATGATGAAACACAATCAGAGTGTGTGTGTGTGTGTGTGTGTGTGTGTGTGTGGGGGTCAGAGTTCATATGGTCCGTTTGACACAGGGTGGTCCACTGAGGTGGGAACATACGGCTGCTCAACCTCTCAACCAATCAGCATCCTCTAACATGTCCACACCTAGACACAGAAAGAGAGACAGAGAGAGACAGAGAGAGAAGACAGAGAGGGAGAGAGACAGAGAGAGAGACAGAGAGGGAGAGAGACGAGAGAGAGAGAGGGGGAGAGAGACAGAGAGGGGGAGAGAGACAGAGGGGGAGAGAGACAGAGGGGAGAGAGACGAGGGGAGAGAGACAGAGAGGGAGAGAGACAGAGAGGGAGGAGAGAGAGAGGGGGAGAGAGACAGAGAGGGGGGAGAGAGACAGAGAGACAGAGAAAACACAGTGAGCACTTTTGAAAACAGAGGGATATTGGAATGGATTGACTGACTAACTAACCCTTCCACTACAATTTTCACGGTCCCAAAAATCCAGATTGGCGTCGCAGTGCTAGAGGCGTCACTACAGACCCTGGTTCGATCCCGGCTGTATCACAACCGACCGTGATAGGGCAGCGCACAATTGGCCCAGCGTTGTGCGGGTTGGGGGCGGGCACCTGCAGGGCTGACCTCGGTCATCAGTTAAACGGTGTTTCCGTCAACACAGCAAACCTTCACACTAGCCATGATTGGCTGAGATAATGAGTGGGCTGGACATGCCGAGAGAGTAGTAGTTCGGATTGGTCCTGCCATATAGAAGGCTTCTCTATCTATTTGAGCTCGTCAGTCTGTCTTGGTATGTAGTTGAGCTGCATAAGTGTTGCTCTCCACTTCCTGGAGGATCAAGTTTTGAAATCAGTGGAAATTGAGAGTCTGATAGCTAAAGAGATGGAGGAAACACCTGTCTCCGGATTACATCTTCAAAACTAAGGGCAACCGTGAACAGGGAGAGGTCAGCCATCATGGATGTATAAGGGTAAGATAGCTTGCTACATTTTCAGATATTACACGTTTTTCTAATTTTGACAGAATGGGGTTTCATTTCAAGCTAAGTGCACTGTTAGCTAGCTACGTGTCTGAAGCTAAAGTGCACTGTTAGCTAGCTACGTGTTCTGAAGCTAAAGTGCACTGTTAGCTAGCTACGTGTCTGAAGCTAAAGTGCACTGTTAGCTAGCTACGTGTCTGAAGCTAAAGTGCACTGTTAGCTAGCTACGTGTCTGAAGCTAAAGTGCACTGTTAGCTAGCTACGTGTCTGAAGCTAAGTGGCACTGTTTAGCCTAGCTACGTGTCTGAAGCTAAAGTGCACTGTTAGCTAGCTATGTGTCTGAAGCTAAAGTGCACTGTTTGGCTCGTTAGCTAACGTTAGCCGGCTAGCTCATAGCTAACGTTAGGTGACATTTGTGATCTTAAACACTGTTTACCTACCTAGCTAACCTAGCATGTCTTAAGCTAAGTCTTACGCTAAAGTTGGATATGGCCGGTGTCAGTAAAGTCAGCTAAAAAAAAGCGTAATGAAATTGTTGCCAGCAGAGCTGGTTAGACTGTTTCCATGTTATCCCAGAGGTAAACAAATCAAATCGGCCCAGACGAGTCAAGCGTGGCGTCCGAGAGCGAAACGAGATGGGTGGGGCTAAAGCTTTAGAGGGTGTGAACGATTGCTGAATGGGGTGTAGTGGCTCTCCAGTAGGGTACCAAAACCAAAAAGGACATTTTCTCAAAAGTGAGTTTTATAAGTTTATCGTCAACTTTCAAAGCAGAATTACTTTCCCATTGTTCTTCAAAAATGCAGTGTATTATATCCCATTTAGTAGCTCGGAGTCTCTACTTTGATCCAGTGTTAAAAAACAATAATTAAAAAATTCCAATGTTGCTACATCAGACCAAATCCAGGTGGTTGGTCACATATGGAGACTGTTCAGCGGCAAAAAATAAGGGTTAAAATATATATAGATATTATTATTTTTTTACATTTCTATTCCTGATCTTTCTTCTCTCTCTCACAAACTTCCTTTAGGTACATTTTGGGGACAAGCTGTTGTTCCATGTAGTGAAATCTGTTACGTAACGCTATGGGCTGATAGCAGTAACGCTATGGGCTGATAGCAGTAACGCTATGGGCTGATAGCAGTAACGCTATGGGCTGATAGCAGTAACGCTATGGGCTGATAGCAGTAACGCTATGGGCTGATAGCAGTAACGCTATGGGCTGATAGCAGTAACGCTATGGGCTAAGAGCAGTAACGCTATGGGCTGATAGCAGTAACGCTATGGGCTAAGAGCAGTAACGCTATGGGCTGATAGCAGTAACGCTATGGGCTAAGAGCAGTAACGCTATGGGCTAAGAGCAGTAACGCTATGGGCTAAGAGCAGTAACGCTATGGGCTGATAGCAGTAATGCTATGGGCTAAGAGCAGTAACGCTATGGGCTAATAGCAGTCATGCTATGGGCTGATAGCAGTCATGCATGCTATGGGCTAATAGCAGTCATGCTATGGGCTGATAGCAGTCATGCTATGGGCTAATAGCAGTCATGCTATGGGCTGATAGCAGTCATGCATGCTATGGGCTAATAGCAGTCATGCATGCTATGGGCTAATAGCAGTCATGCATGCTATGGGCTAATAGCAGTAATGCTATGGGCTGATAGCAGTAATGCTAAATTCAATGTTTCATCACATAAATCAAATAGCTAAAACGATCCAACGAAATGACCTTCTTAAAACAATTCGATATGTTAAGCCTTAGTAGAGGGTTATTAACTAAGGTTATTAGCCTTAGTAGAGGGTTATTAACTAAGGTTATTAGCCTTAGTAGAGGGTTATTAGCCTTAGTAGAGGGTTATTAACTAAGGTTATTAGCCTTAGTAGAGGGTTATTACTAAGGTTATTAGCCTTAGTAGAGGGTTATTACTAAGGTTATTAGCCTTAGTAGAGGGTTATTAATAAGGTTATTAGCCTTAGTAGAGGGTTATTACTAAGGTTATTAGCCTTAGTAGAGGGTTATTAACCAAGGTTATTAGCCTTAGTAGAGGGTTATTAACCAAGGTTATTAGCCTTAGTAGAGTGTTATTAACCAAGGTTATTAGCCTTAGTAGAGTGTTATTAACCAAGGTTATTAGCCTTAGTAGAGGGTTATTAACTAAGGTTATTAGCCTTAGTAGAGGGTTATTAGTAGAGGGTTATTAGCCTTAGTAGAGGGTTATTAGTAGAGGGTTATTAGCCTTAGTAGAGGGTTATTACTAAGGTTATTAGCCTTAGTAGAGGGTTATTAACTAAGGTTATTAGCCTTAGAGGGTTATTAACTAAGGTTATTAGCCTTAGTAGAGGGTTATTAACTAAGGTCATTAGCCTTAGTAGAGGGTTATTAGTAGAGGGTTATTAACTAAGGTTATTAGCCTTAGTAGAGGGTTATTAGCCTTAGTAGAGGGTTATTAGCCTTAGTAGAGGGTTATTAACGGATGGTGTCGCGGTACCTTGACGGTGCGTCTACGGCTCCAGAGAACAGGCGCCCCCTGCTGACGCCAGGGCAGTTACACTCCCCTGGGTCTGAGGAGGGTCTGGGTACAGATCATGTTGTCCCTGCTCCACAACTGTTACACACACACACAGGCGCGTCGGCGGTACTATACACACACCAACACACACACACACACACACACACTATAACACCAGCCACCACACAGCACACAGGCCAGAGTTACTGTAAACACACACACACCACACACACAACAACACACACAGGCAGAGTTACTGTAAACACACACACACACACACACAACACACTATAAAAACACACACAACACACCTTACTATAAACACACACACACAGGCAGAGTTACTGTAAACACACACACACATACAGTTAAACACACACAGTAACTCACACACATATTGATTATTACAGGTAACTGCCAGAATAAAGGAAACACCAACATAGAGTCTTAAGGCGTTGGGCCACCAGGTAACTGCCAGAATAAAGGAAACACCAACACAGCGTTTTAACAGGGCGTTGGGCCACCAGGTAACTGCCAGAATAAAGGAAACACCAACACAGCGTTTGTTTTAACAGGGCGTTGGGCCACCAGGTAACTTGCCAGAATAAAGGTACACACCAACACAGCGTTTTAACAGGGCGTTGGGCCACACAGGTAACTGCCAGAATAAAGGAGACACCAACACAGCGTTTTTAACAGGGCGTGGGCCACAAGGTAACTGCCAGAATAAAGGAGACACCAAACACAGCGTTTTAACAGGGCGTTGGGCCACCAGGTAACTGCCAGAATAAAGGAGACACCAACCCAGCGTTTTTAAACGGGCGTTGGGCCACCAGGTAACTGCCAGAATAAAGGAGGACACCAACACACGTTTTAAACAGGGCGTTGGGCCCCAGGTAACTGCCAGAATAAAGGAGACACCAACACAGCGTTTTAACAGGGCGCTTGGGCCACCAGGTAACTGCCAGAATAAAGGAAACGCCAACACAGCGTTTTAACAGGGCGTTGGGCCACCAGGTAACTGCCAGAATAAAGGTAACACCAACACAGCGTTTTAACAGGGCGTTGGGCCACCAGGTAACTGCCAGAATAAAGGAGACACCAACACAGCGTTTTAACAGGGCGTTGGGCCACCAGGTAACTGCCAGAATAAAGGAGACACCAACACAGCGTTTTAACAGGGCGTTGGGCCACCAGGTAACTGCCAGAATAAAGGAGACACCAACACAGCGTTTTAACAGGGCGTTGGGCCACCAACCACCACCCAGAACAGCTTTAATGCATCGGGTGCGTCTATGAGAACAGTGTTGTCCAGCAGATTGCATTTTGGTAAATGTTTGAAAATGATGCATTGCCATCGTCTGCTTCATTGCAGTAGTTACATGTTCAATAATGTCATTTTATAGGCTTGCTATTGTCCAATGGTTTTTTAAGCTCTTTAATGAAAAATGTCCCTTCCTTGTACCCATACATAGGATTTATCTTTAACCGTTTGTTAACCGGTTAATGTGGGTTGGTTGGTCGGATAAACAAAATGTACCTACATTTGCATCCCTTGGTAAGACAGACAGACAGACAGACAGACAGACAGACGGTAAGACAGACAGACAGACAGACGGTAAGACAGACGGTAAGACAGACGGTAAGACAGACGGTAAGACAGACGGTAAGACAGACAGACAGACGGTCAGACAGACAGACGGTAAGACAGACAGACGGTAAGACAGACACACAGACAGACACACAGACAGACACACAGACAGACAGACAGACGGTAAGACAGACAGACAGACAGACAGTAAGACAGACAGACAGACAGACAGACAGACAGACAGACGGTAAGACAGACAGACGGTAAGACAGACAGACGGTAAGACAGACAGACGGTAAGACAGACAGACAGACAGACAGACGGTAAGACAGACAGACGGTAAGACAGACAGACGGTAAGACAGACAGACGGTAAGACAGACAGACGGTAAGACAGACAGACGGTAAGACAGACAGACGGTAAGACAGACACACGGTCAGACAGACACACGGTCAGACAGACACACGGTCAGACAGACACACGGTCAGACAGACAGTCAGTAAGACAGACAGACAGACAGACAGACGGTAAGACAGACAGACAGACAGACGGTAAGACAGACAGACAGACAGGTCTTACTCTGAGTGAGCGGTCGTAGGAGGCGCTGAACACTTTGGTCTGGTCTGGTGTAGAGATGACAGCTAAAGCGTAGACGGTCCCCACGTGGCCCGTCAGGGTCCGGACCTGCTCCTTGGACTCGATATCCCAGACCTGGAGGACAGATTCAACATCAGGGATCCACATTAAAAAAACACTGTCCCCTATTGTCCAGGACAAGACGTTGGACAAGTACATTGTTGTTGTTAAATCACACAAAAATCACAATAATCAAACATTTACTGCGATCAGAGGGGGGCAACATTGGAATAATATTCTAAATCTATTTTTCCATGTTAAATTAGTAAAACAAAAAAGCCTCCATGTCAAAGTGAAGGTGATATGCTATTGGCTACGGCCTCGTGTCCAATCCGATGTCGACACGAGGGGGGGGGGGAGGCACCAGAAAAATGGAGACTTTTCATTACATAAATATCAGACTAAAACACCTGTCATGATTTGACAAACATAATGAAGGATAATTTAAAACATGAACGTCGGTCTTACAGGCTTGATTCTGTCAACACACTGAGAGGCAGGATTCAGATCAAACGGGCCGGAGAGTTAAAGACCGGTGGCCGATACGCGCTGGAAACCTCACTGAGCGGATAAACTTAAAAATTGTTAAAAAAATAAATAAAACCTGGGACGTTTGTCTTTTTTTTTGGTCACAATTTTCTATTATTTCAGTCACCATTGAATATTCTATTATTGTTATTATATTCTAACAGTAGACATGTTTTAAGGTGCAGTGGTTGTATGAATTTTGTCTCTGTCGTCCCAGAGTCTGTCCCAGAGTCTGTCCCAGAGTCTGTCCCAGAGTCTGTCCCAGAGTCTGTCCCAGAGTCTGTCCCAGAGTCTGTCCCAGAGTCTTTGAACAGTAGACATGTTTTAAGGTGCAGTGGTTGTATGAATTTTGTCTCTGTCGTCCCAGAGTCTGTTTTGAACAGTAGACATGTTTTTATTGTTGTTGATCATCCCAGGGATGACAGGACAGAACAATCCTTACATTCTGAGCCCTGGAAGGAATTATTTTTGATAAAAAAAAATACAAAAAAGTATTTGGGCTGTAATTGTAATGTTGCTATATTTTATAGGCTATCGAGTGTGGACCAATCATCCTCCAGGAGAGTCTTAAAGGGCCAGCGTTGTGTTTGGAGACATGCAGAGAAGCCAATAGACAAGAGAACAGCCTCCATTTGGATGATTCTCCAGGGGCAAGAGAACAGCCTCCATTTTGGATGATTCTCCAGGGACAAGAGAACAGCCTCCATTTGGATGATTCTCCAGGGACAAGAGAACAGCCTCCATTTTGGATGATTCTCCAGGGACAAGAGAACAGCCTCCATTTGGATGATTCTCCAGGGACAAGTGAACAGCCTCCATTTGGATGATTCTCCAGGGACAAGAGAACAGCCTCCATTTTGGATGATTCTCCAGGAACAAGAGAACAGCCTCCATTTGGATGATTCTCCAGGGACAAGAGAACAGCCTCCATTTTGGATGATTTTCCAGGAACAAGAGAACAGCCTCCATTTGGATGATTCTCCAGGAACAAGAGAACAGCCTCCATTTGGATGATTCTCCAGGAACAAGAGAACAGCCTCCATTTGGATGATTCTCCAGGAACAAGAGAACAGCCTCCATTTGGATGATTCTCCAGGAACAAGAGAACAGCCTCCATTTGGATGATTCTCCAGGAACAAGAGAACAGCCTCCATTTGGATGATTCTCCAGGGACAAGAGAGAGTCGTGCATTTTTGGAAACATGGTGTTACAGGCCATTTTCTACTAGTCGCCATTGTATATATCAATGACTTGAGCTTTTGGACAAGTGGAAAATCTGTCCTACTTGTCTGAAGGGCAAGTGGCTAAAAAAGTTAACGTCAAGCCTCCATCATCCTGTCCCCTCGAGGACGGTATAAATCCTGTCCCCTCGAGGACGGTATAAATCCTGTCCCCTCGAGGACGGTATAAATCCTGTCCCCTCGAGGACGGTATAAATCCTGTCCCCTCGAGGACGGTATAAATCCTGTCCCCTCGAGGACGGTATAAATCATGTCCCCTCGAGGACGGTATAAATCATGTCCCCTGTCCCCTCGAGGACGGTATAAACCATGTCCCCTGTTCCCTCGGGGACGGTATAAATCATGTCCCCTCGAGGACGGTATAAACCATGTCCCCTGTCCCCTCGAGGACGGTATAAATCATGTCCCCTGTCCCCTCGAGGACGGTATAATTCATGTCCCCTCGAGGACGGTATAAATCATGTCCCCTCGAGGACGGTATAAATCATGTCCCCTCGAGGACGGTATAAATCATGTCCCCTCGAGGACGGTATAAATCATGTCCCCTCGAGGACGATATAAATCATGTCCCCTGTCCCCTCGAGGACGGTATAAACCATGTCCCCTGTCCCCTCGAGGACGGTATAAATCATGTCCCCTGTCCCCTCGAGGACGGTATAAATCATGTCCCCTCGAGGACGGTATAAATCATGTCCCCTCGAGGACAATATAAATCATGTCCCCTCGAGGACGATATAAATCATGTCCCCTCGAGGACGATATAAATCATGTCCCCTCGAGGACGGTATAAATCATGTCCCCTGTCCCCTCGAGGACGGTATAAATCATGTCCCCTGTATGTATCTCTCTGTGTGTGTCTGTGTATCTCTGTGTCTGTATCTCTCTCTCTGTGTGTGTGTGTGTGTGTGTGTGTGTGTGTCTCTCTCTGTGTGTGTGTGTGTGTGTGTCTCTGTGTGTGTGTGTGTGTGTGTCTGTGTATCTCTGTGTCTGTATCTCTCTCTCTCTGTGTATCTCTGTGTCTGTATCTCTCTCTCTGTGTGTGTGTGTGTGTGTGTCTCTGTGTGTCTCTGTGTGTGTGTGTGTGTGTGTGTGTGTGTCTCTGTGGTATGTGTGTGCTGCTGTGTGTAGTGTGTTGGGTGTGTGTGTGGGTATTGTGTCTTCTCTGTGTGTGGTGTGTATCGGGTGTGGTCCTCCTGTGTGTGTGTGTGTGTGTGTCTCT
>NW_021822776.1:162500-165289 GCF_901001165.1 Salmo trutta | reverse complement strand
TCCTCGCCTCGTGCAGCACAAGAAATGTAGTATTGTGGATCTGCGGAGCACGGGGCGGGGACTGTGACGCTCCGAAGGCATGTCACGGGTGTGGCATTCTGACGCACCTGTGCGTGAATGCCCGGCGCGTCAGAGTCATACGCGTCTGCAGCTGGGGGGGGAGCGAGAGCCGGGGATGGGGGAAGAAGAGGAGGGACAAGAAGCAGAACGGCACGAGGAAAAGGGACACACGGCGGGAGAAGGAGGAAGAGAGACAGCAGCAGAAGAGGAAAAGGAAGAAATGGACATAGTGGAACCGGAAGGGAAGGAGGCTGAAAGAAGGAGGAGCAGGAGGCTGAAAGAGAGAGACCAGGAGGATGAAGGAGAGAAGGTGCTGGGAGGAGAGGTTGAAGGAGAGGAGGAGCAGGAGGCAGAAGGAGAGAAGGAGCAGGAGTGGAAGGAGACATGAGAGTGGAGGGCAAGAGAAGGTGGAGAGGAAAAGAGATGGAGAAGGAAACAGAGGGAGGAGATTGAGAAGACGGCGGTGGAGAAGAAGGAGATAGAAAGAAAGGAGACAGAGAAGGTAACGAGAGCGAAGGATTGGGTGAACACTGAAAGGGGAATTAAAGTCGTAAGATGTGGAAGAGGTATGAAAACTTTTGCCGGCTACTAAACATTACAGAGTCAAGAGGAAGGAGAGCTTGAGGGGAGGTGTGGAGAAAGAGGGGGGAGGCAGATCAGGGGGAGGGAGGGGGAGGTTGCAGGACCCTCGTGGGCTCCCTCTTCCTTCTCCTTTATACCCCTGTCTGAACTGGACCTCACAGGAATGGCCCAGGATTGGCGAGTGAGGGAGGCTTAAGCTCCCTGTTTATGGGCATGGGGTCCCCGGGCCGGAGTCGGGAGGGGGGGTGGTAGATTTGAGTGGGGGGCACGCACAGAGTGTGGGTTGCCGGGTAGTGGTGTTTGTTTCCAGGGGAGAGGGGATGGTGGCCGACGGTGGAGCGTCAGGAGTGGAGGAGGCGTCCCGTCGGTCGGGAGTAAGGGTGAGTGTTTTTTGGTTTATTTTATATGGGTATTTTTGGTTGGTTATGATGAATAGTTTTGAAATGTCTATTTGTGTTTATTGGGAATTTGTGTTTTAATTTATTGAGTGATGGAAAATTTTGGTTGGTTTGAACGTATAAATATATTTTGTAAAAAAAAAAAATCTGTTCTTATCAGTTTAATATCTGATATGTCCCCCATCGGGGGACTACATATTAAATGGATTTTTCGAACAGGGAGTCGGAAATGGGGCTTGCTCCATCCGCTCCACGCATCGACCCGGTATTGCAGTACCTCCGGAACGGTGCAACACTTCTCTCTCATTGTCAAGGAAAAAGAAATACACAAAGCTATGTAAAACAGCTAGCAGAAGAAGAGAAGGAATGAAAAAGAAGAAATCATCCAACTGAAACAAGGGCGAAGCCCCCTTCATGGGGCCCCCGTTTTCCCGCCCTTTTACCTAAAAAAAAAAAAAAAAAAAAAAACATTGGCCAGGATTGTGTGTGTGTGTGTGTGTGTCTGTGTGTCTGTGTGTGTCTCTGTCTGTGTGTTGTGGTTGTGTGTGTGTCTGTGTGTGTGTGTGTGTGTGGGTCTCTGTGTGTGTGTGTGTGTGTGTGTGTCTGTGTGTGTGTGTGTCTCTGTCTGTGTGTGTGTGTGTGTGTGTGTGTGTCTCTGTGTGTGGTGTGTGTGTGTGTCTCTGTGTGTGTGTCTGTCTGTCTGTCTGTTTTTGACCCCCCCAAAAAATACAATCACTTCACCAGGATTGTCTGTCTGTCTTCTGTCTGTCTGTCTGTCTGTCTGTCTGTCCTGTCTGTCTGTCTCTGTTTTTGACCCCCCCCAAAAAATACAATCACTTCACCAGGATTGTCTGTCTGTCTCTGTCTCTGTGTGTGTGTGTCTGTCTGTCTGTCTCTGTTTTTTGACCCCCCCCAAAGAAATACAATCACTCACCAGGAGTCTGTCTGTCTGTCTGTCTGTCTGTCTGTCTGTCTGTCTGTCTGTCTGTCTGTCTGTGTTTTTGACCCCCCAAAAAATACAATCACTTCACCAGGATTGTCTGTCTGTCTGTGAATTTTTACCCACAGCCCTCAAACTTGGAAGAGTGGGTTCGGGAACCACCCGCGGGCACCCGGCCTAGAGTGCACAGTGTGTGTCTCGGGCCCCGACCTCTGACTTCCATACGACTCTGGTTTCTCTTCATTACGCACAAGCCTTTCGCCTTTTACTAAAGACTTCCGTGGAGAGGAACACTTACGAGTTCAACATATTTTTGGAAGGGCTTTGCTTCTGGCAGAGCCCGGTATCTTGTTTCAAGAGAAATTGACAGAGATGACGCCGAGACTTTTTGCTCAGGCGTTTGACTTGAAGCCGGCTGACCGACCGACCGACCGGCGTATTTTCCACTCAAAGTAGTCGCTCGGGCAATTGAGTTCAAGCCCGACGACGACTGACGTGTTTTCCGGGCTTTGAACAAATAGTCGCACTAGGCTTAAAGAGCTAGTGACTTAAAGACGCATTAGCGACTTGTTAAAAAAACCCCGCCTGTCACCAGGGAAGCGTCGGTGGGGAGGAGACAACTTTTGCCAAACCGCTGAGGTCTGCCGAGACCCCCGGGGGCCCGGCGGGTGCAGGGGTCAATTTGTGGGTTATCGCTTCTCGGCTTTTGGCTCAGATCAAGCTTGGTACCGGAGGTGCACCAGAGCCCTCTGAGCCAAAAGGTCGAAGGAAGGCAGGAGGGAGGAAAGTTTATTGTTTTTGAGTTGCTT
>NW_021822776.1:147500-157500 GCF_901001165.1 Salmo trutta | reverse complement strand
AACATTACAGGAAGTCAAAGAGGAAGGAGAGCTTGAGGGGGAGGTGTGGAGAAAGAGGGGGGGAGGCAGATCAGGGGGGAGGGGAGGGGGAGGTTGCAGGACCCTCGTGGGCTCCCTCTTCCTTCTCCTTTATACCCCTGTCTGAACTGGACCTCACAGGAATGGCCCAGGATTGGGCGAGTGAGGGAGGCTTAAGCTCCCTGTTTAGGGGCATGGGGTCCCCGGGCCGGAGTCGGGAGGAGGGGGGAGTGGTAGATTTGAGTGGGGGGCACGAGGCACAGAGTGTGGGTGTGCCGGGTAGTGGTGTTGTTTCAAGGGGAGAGGGGATGGTGGCCGACGGTGGAGCGTCAGGAGTGGAGGAGGCGTCCCCGTCGGTCGGGAGTATAGGGTGAGTGTTTTTTTGGTTATTTTTATATGGGTATGGGTTTTGGGTTTGGTTATTGATGAATAGTTTTGAAATGTCTATTTTCGTGTTTATTGGAATGTGTGTTTGAATTTATTGAGTGGTGGAAAATTTTGGTTGGTTTTGAACGTAATAAATATATTTTCTAAAAAAAAAAAAAAAATCTGTTCTTATCAGTTTAATATCTGATATGTCCCCCATCGGGGGACTACATATTAAATGGATTTTTCGAACAGGGAGTCGGAAATGGGGCTTGCTCCATCCGCTCCACGCATCGACCCGGTATTGCAGTACCTCCGGGAACGGTGCAACACTTCTCTCTCATTGTCAAGGAAAAGAAATACACAAAGCTATGTAAAACAGCTAGCAGAAGAAGAGAAGGAATGAAAAAAGAAGAATCATCCAAACTGAAACAAGGGCGAAGCCCCCTTCATGGGGTCCCCCGTTTTCCCGCCATTTTACTTAAAAAAAAAAAAAAAAAAAAAAAAAAAACATTGGCCAGGATTGTGTGTGTGTGTGTGTGTGTCTGTGTGTCTGTGTGTGTCTCTGTCTGTGTGTGTGTGTGTGTGTGTCTGTGTGTGTGTGTGTGTGTGTCTCTGTGTGTGTGTGTGTGTGTGTGTGTCTGTGTGTGTGTGTGTCTCTGTCTGTGTGTGTGTGTGTGTGTGTGTGTGTGTCTCTGTGTGTGTGTGTGTGTGTGTCTCTGTGTGTGTGTGTCTGTCTGTCTGTCTCTGTTTTTGACCCCCCCCAAAAAATACAATCACTTCACCAGGATTGTCTGTCTGTCTGTCTGTCTGTCTGTCTGTCTGTCTGTCTGTCTGTCTGTCTCTGTTTTTGACCCCCCCCAAAAAATACAATCACTTCACCAGGATTGTCTGTCTGTCTGTCTGTCTGTCTGTCTGTCTGTCTGTCTGTCTGTCTGTCTGTCTGTCTCTGTTTTTGACCCCCCCCAAAAAATACAATCACTTCACCAGGATTGTCTGTCTGTCTGTCTGTCTGTCTGTCTGTCTGTCTGTCTGTCTGTCTTCTGTCTGTCTGTCTGTCCTGTGTTTTTGACCCCCCCAAAAAATACAATCACTTCACCAGGATTGTCTGTCTGTCTGTGAATTTTTACCCACAGCCCTCAAACTTGGAAGAGTGGGTTCGGGAACCACCCGCGGGCACCCGGCCTAGAGTGCACAGTGTGTGTCTCGGGCCCCGACCTCTGACTTCCATACGACTCTGGTTTCTCTTCATTACGCACAAGCCTTTCGCCTTTTACTAAAGACTTCCGTGGAGAGGAACACTTACGAGTTCAACATATTTTTGGAAGGGCTTTGCTTCTGGCAGAGCCCGGTATCTTGTTTCAAGAGAAATTGACAGAGATGACGCCGAGACTTTTTGCTCAGGCGTTTGACTTGAAGCCGGCTGACCGACCGACCGACCGGCGTATTTTTCCACTCAAAGTAGTCGCTCGGGCAATTGAGTTCAAGCCCGACGACGACTGACGTGTTTTCCGGGCTTTGAACAAATAGTCGCACTAGGCTTAAAGAGCTAGTGACTTAAAGACGCATTAGCGACTTGTTAAAAAAAACACCCGCCTGTCACCAGGGAAGCGTCGGGTGGGGAGGAGACAACTTTTGCCAAACCGCTGAGGTCTGCCGAGACCCCCGGGGGCCCGGCGGGTGCAGGGGTCAATTTGTGGGTTATCGCTTCTCGGCCTTTTGGCTCAGATCAAGCTTGGTACCGAGGTGCCCCAAAGCCCGCTGAGCCAGAAGGTCGAAGGAAGGCAGGAGGGAGGAAAGTTTGTTGTTTTTGAGTGGTATTTTTTGAAGAGAGCTTTCTTTATTGAAAAACATGGAGGAGAACATCAAGAGCAGGTCTGTTCCGGGGGTCGGTTTGGCCAACACAGCAAGATTTGCGTGGAAGGATTTGGAGGTGGAGCAATTCGGGAGGGAGACTTTCGGAAGAACCATCCTGATGGGGATGCTCAAGATTGGTGTAAAGGATGTCTTCTGCCTCCAGGGGAATCCATTAGAGGGAGCCTTCGACGTCACGTTCTATACGGAGAAGCAACACGAGGAGACGATGCGGAAGGTGAGGGAATTAGAGAAAGAAAGACCTATGTGTCACTATGCAGTGACAAGCTTGGCGAAGACCAATTTTAGAGTAGTGACTGTTACTATGTACAATCCACACGTGAAAGACGAAGAGGTGAGGACCTTCCTGGGGAGGTATATGGACAACATCTCCTCAGGAAGGCTCCTTAAGGACTCCCTCGGGTTTTGGACTGGGAAGAGAGGGTATCAGGCCCTTCTTAGAGAAGACCCAAAAGGTCTGGGAGGCTACCTCCATCCTCCGGCTATGTTCTCCCTGGGGGCTGACCGGGGGACGTTGTATTATGCCCGTCAGCCCCCGTTCTGCAGGCGTTGTATGGCCTATGGTCATATCCTCGCCTCGTGCAGCACAAAGAAGTGTAGGTATTGTGGATCTACAGAGCACGGGGCGGGGGACTGTGACGCGCCGAGGGCATGTCACGGGTGTGGCTTGCTGACGCACCTGTGGCGTGAATGCCCGGCGCGTCAGAGGTCATACGCGTCTGCAGCTGGGGGGGGAGCGAGAGCCGGGGATGGGGGAAGAAGAGGAGGGGAACAAGAAAGAAGGAGAGGCACGGAGGAAAAGGACATACAGCGGGAGGAGAAGGAAAGAACGGCAGCAGGAGAAGAGGGAGAGAAAGAAATGGATTTGGTGGAACCAGAAGGGAAGGAGACTGAAAGAGAGGAGGAGCAGGAGGCGGAAAGAGAGGAGGAGCAGGCAGATGAAGGAGAGAAGGAGCAGGAGGAGGAAGGAGAAAAGAGAGTGGAGGGGACAGAGAAGACGGTGGTGGAGAAGAAGGAGATGGAGAAGGAAACAGAGAGGGAGGAGATTGAGAAGACGGCGGTGGAGAAGAAGGAGATAGAAAGGATGGAGACAGAGAAGGCAGCGGGAGTGAAGGATTGGGGGGACACTGAAATGAGGGAAGAGGGAAGGAGTAGGGATTGGAAGGCTTGGAAGACATATGAAAACTTGTTGCCGGCTACTAAGCCAGGAAAAAAAAAATCAAAAAGGAAGGAGAGCGTGAGGGGGAGGGTTGGAGAAAGAGGGGGGGAGGCAGATCAGGGGGGGGGGGGGAGGGGGGGGTTGCGGGGCCCTCGTGGGCCCCCTCTTCCATCTCCTTTACACCCCTGTCTGATCTGGACTTCTCAGGTATGGCCCAGGATTGGGCGAGTGAGGGAGGGTTAAGCTCCCTGTTTAGGGGCATGGGGTCCCCGGGCCGGAGTCGGGAGGGAGGGGGGGTGGTGGATTTGAGTGGGGGGCACAAGGAACAGAGGGTGGGTGTGCCGGGTAGTGTGTTTGTTTCCAGGGGAGAGGGGATGGCGGCCGACGGGGGAGCGTCAGGAGGGGAGGAGGCGTCCCCGTCGGTCGGGAGTATAGGGTGAGTGTTTTTTGGTTATTTTTATATGGGTATGGGTTTTGGGTTGGTTAGTGATGAATAGTTTTGAAATGTCTATTTTTGTGTTTATTGGAATTTGTGTTTGAATTTATTGAGTGGTAAAAATTTTGGTTGGTTTTGAACGTAATAAATATATTTTCTAAAAAAAAAAAAAAAAAAAAAAAATCTGTTCTTATCAGTTTAATATCTGATATGTCCCCCATCGGGGGACTACATATTAAATGGATTTTTCGAACAGGGAGTCGGAAATGGGGCTTGCTCCATCCGCTCCACGCATCGACCCGGTATTGCAGTACCTCCGGGAACGGTGCAACACTTCTCTCTCATTGTCAAGGAAAAAGAAATACACAAAGCTATGTAAAACAGCTAGCAGAAGAAGAGAAGGAATGAAAAAAGAAGAATCATCCAAACTGAAACAAGGGCGAAGCCCCCTTCATGGGGTCCCCCGTTTTCCCGCCATTTTACTTAAAAAAAAAAAAAAAAAAAAAAAAAAAAAAAAAAACATTGGCCAGGATTGTGTGTGTGTGTGTGTGTGTCTGTGTGTCTGTGTGTGTCTCTGTCTGTGTGTGTGTGTGTGTGTGTGTCTGTGTGTGTGTGTGTGTGTGTCTCTGTGTGTGTGTGTGTGTGTGTGTGTCTGTGTGTGTGTGTGTCTCTGTCTGTGTGTGTGTGTGTGTGTGTGTGTGTGTCTCTGTGTGTGTGTGTGTGTGTGTGTCTCTGTGTGTGTGTGTCTGTCTGTCTGTCTCTGTTTTTGACCCCCCCCAAAAAATACAATCACTTCACCAGGATTGTCTGTCTGTCTGTCTGTCTGTCTGTCTGTCTGTCTGTCTGTCTGTCTGTCTGTCTCTGTTTTTGACCCCCCCCAAAAAATACAATCACTTCACCAGGATTGTCTGTCTGTCTGTCTGTCTGTCTGTCTGTCTGTCTGTCTGTCTGTCTGTCTCTGTTTTTGACCCCCCCCAAAAAATACAATCACTTCACCAGGATTGTCTGTCTGTCTGTCTGTCTGTCTGTCTGTCTGTCTGTCTGTCTGTCTGTCTGTCTGTCTGTCTGTCTGTCTGTCTGTGTTTTTGACCCCCCCAAAAAATACAATCACTTCACCAGGATTGTCTGTCTGTCTGTGAATTTTTACCCACAGCCCTCAAACTTGGAAGAGTGGGTTCGGGAACCACCCGCGGGCACCCGGCCTAGAGTGCACAGTGTGTGTCTCGGGCCCCGACCTCTGACTTCCATACGACTCTGGTTTCTCTTCATTACGCACAAGCCTTTCGCCTTTTACTAAAGACTTCCGTGGAGAGGAACACTTACGAGTTCAACATATTTTTGGAAGGGCTTTGCTTCTGGCAGAGCCCGGTATCTTGTTTCAAGAGAAATTGACAGAGATGACGCCGAGACTTTTTGCTCAGGCGTTTGACTTGAAGCCGGCTGACCGACCGACCGACCGGCGTATTTTTCCACTCAAAGTAGTCGCTCGGGCAATTGAGTTCAAGCCCGACGACGACTGACGTGTTTTCCGGGCTTTGAACAAATAGTCGCACTAGGCTTAAAGAGCTAGTGACTTAAAGACGCATTAGCGACTTGTTAAAAAAAACACCCGCCTGTCACCAGGGAAGCGTCGGGTGGGGAGGAGACAACTTTTGCCAAACCGCTGAGGTCTGCCGAGACCCCCGGGGGCCCGGCGGGTGCAGGGGTCAATTTGTGGGTTATCGCTTCTCGGCCTTTTGGCTCAGATCAAGCTTGGTACCGAGGTGCCCCAAAGCCCGCTGAGTCAGAAGGTCGAAGGAAGGCAGGAGGGAGGAAAGTGTTTTTTTTCTTTATTTGAGGAATCGTTTTTTTCCCGGTTTTCCTTGTTCTTTGGCTTCTTTTGGAGAGAGCTTTTTTGGAGAAGAAAATGGAGAACAACAGACAGAACAGGTCCGTACCAGGTATTGGATTGGCGAATACGGTGAGGTTTGCTTGGAAGGAAAAGGATATGGAGCCATTTGGGAGGGAGACATTTGGAAGGACTATCCTGATGGGGGTCCTAAAGTTATCGGTGAAAGATGTCCTATGCCTACAAGGTAACCCAATGGAGAGAGCCTTCGACGTGACCTTCCACACGGAGGAGAAACATGAAGACATTATGACGAGAGTGAAGGAAGGGAAAGGTGCAAGGCCCCTGTGTCATTACGAGGTGACCAGCCTGGCAAGGAACAATTTCAGGGTGGTCACCGTCAATATGTACAATCCGCATGTGAAGGACGAGGAGGTGAGGGCCTTTCTGGGGAGATACGCGGACAATGTCTCCTCAGCAAGGCACCTCAGGGACTCCCTGGGATTCTGGAACGGGAGGAGAGGGTTCCAGATCCTTCTCAGGGAGGACCCGAAGGGATTGGGTGGCTACCTCCATCCTCCAGCGATGTTCTCCCTGGGGGCTGACAGGGGGACATTGTTTTATGCCCGTCAGCCTCCATTCTGCAGGAGGTGTATGGCCTACGGTCATATCCTGGCCTCGTGCAACACCAGAAAGTGCAGGTTCTGTGGGTCGGGAGAGCACGAGGCCAAGGATTGTGACGAGCCCAAGGCTTGCCACGGGTGTGGTTCATCAGCACACCTGTGGCGTGATTGCCCGGCTCGTCAAAGGTCATACGCCTCTGCAGCTGGAGGGGGAACGGGGGATGGAGGGAGGAGAGAACGAAAGGGAGCGGATGACAGTAATGGCACAGGGGAAAGGATGGCACAGGAAGAGGACGGGAGGAAGGAGGCTACGAGAGGAGAGAGGCGAGGAGCCGAGAAGGCCGGAACAAAAGGAGAGGAGGTGGAAGGAGGTGGAGGAGCGGAGAAGAAGGAGACTGGGACGGTGGAGAGAGAGGAGGTGGAGGAGGGAACGGTGGCAGAAATGGAGGGAGAAGTGAAGACGGGACCAGAAGAAGGAGCAGAAGGAGGGAAGGAGTGGGGGGACAGCATGTCGAGCGCCCTCGTTGAAGAGTTGAGGGGAATGGTGGAGGAGCTAGCGGAGAGGGGGAGTGGTGTCTCTCCGCTGCCTCCAACGCCAAAGAAGAAAGGGAAGAGGGGGGGCCCGGAATGCAGTGAGAGGGAGGGGGGTGTGGAGGGGATGGCCAAGCGTGTGATGGGGGAGGGAGGAAAGGCCTTGTCCTCTCTGTTTTCCTCGGCCCCTCAACGTCTGGTGGAGGGTGACTCCCAGGGCGTGGCGCTGGGCTGGGTGTCTGAGGGGGGATCTCAACTCCTGCTTGGGGAGATGGGGTCCCCTGCTCTCGATCTCAGTCCAGAAGCCTACAGGGAGAGAGGAACGGAGGGTGTTGGTGGGGAACCCAGGATGCAGGGCACTCCAAGGCCTAACACCATGCCTGCATCCTGGGTTGGAGAGATGGAGGAGGACGGGGGGACGTCAGGAGAGGAGAAGACGTCCCTGCCGGATGAGAAGAAGCAGGGGAGCATCGGGTGAGTCTCCTGTTGTTTTGTTATTTTGGGGTTTCATTTCGTTGATGTAGGGTTATAAATTTAAATGACATTTTCTGTTAATATTTTTAGTTTAAATGTAAGGGGTTTGAGGGATTTTGTTAAGAGGAGGGCGGTTTTTAGTTTTTTGGAGGGGGTGGGTTTTGATGTTTGTTTTTTACAGGAGGTTCACCTGAGGGATGGAGGGGATGTCATCAGGTTTAGTAGGGAGTGGGATAAGGGGGAGTCAGTTTGGGGTATAGGTGGGGTGCATTCTACAGGGGTGGGGATTTTGTTTGGGAATAGGGAGGTGAAGGTGGAGGGATCTTTTGTTGTAATGCAGGGGAGGGTGTTGGGGGTGGATGTCACTTTTAGGGATAGTAGGTATAGGTTAGTGGTGGTGTATGGGCCACAGGTGGCGGCAGACAGGAGGGAGATGGTGGACTGTCTGGCGCCCCTGTGTGTTACAAATAGGCACTTGGTGATAGGTGGGGATTTTAACATAGATTTAGGGTTAGTGAGGGATAGTAGTGCAGGATCCATCACCGGGCTAATGGCTTGCCATGGTCTGGTTGATGGAGGCCTGCACACTACTCCGACAATGGCTGGTCCCACATGGCGCAACTCCCGGGGGGTTGCGCGGAGGCTCGACTACATTTTTGTATCCAGGTCTTTGGGTCAGTTGTCTGGGCGGCTGTTGCCTGTGTTCTTTTCAGATCACGACGGGGTGCTCCTGCAGGTGGGGTCGCCAGTCTGCCTCTTCGGTAGGGGGTACTGGAAATTAGATCGGGATGTGCTGGAGGAGCAAGCTTTCGTTGACACCTTCTTTGGTTTCTTTCGGGGGCTTGAAGGCCTCCGGTCCATGTGTGAGGGGGTGTTAGAGTGGTGGGATTTAGTTAAGGTAAGGATTAGGGCCTTTATAATAGGATATTGCAGGAGGAAAAAAAGGGAGGAAAGGAGGGAGGTGGATCGTATCCAAAGGTTGCTCGAACTCGAGTACGAGGCAGGCAACCTCGGCGGGTCGATTGACTGGGAGAGATCCACTGACCTGAAGGCGCAGCTCAGGGAGCTGCAGGAGCGGAAGGCTCGAGCTTTCCTGGAGCGGGCGCATAATGGCTTTCTAGAACATAATGAGACTTGTTCCGCTATGTTCTTTAAGTCGGTTAAGGGCAGACAGAGTAGGAAGATAATGCATGGGGTGAGGAAAGAAGATGGTAGCATAGTTAGAAAACCGGAGGAAATGGTCAGGGTAACAACTGATCATTACCGAGGTTTATTTAAAGAGAGGGTAATAGATGTAGAGCAGGGAGATGTGTTTTTAGAACACTTGTCCCGGCGATTGCCGGAGGACATTAGAGATGTGATGGAGGCTCAGATCTCCCTCGAGGAGGTTGAGAGCGCTCTCAGGAGGATGGGAAAAGGGAAGGTGCCTGGGATGGATGGGCTGCCGGCCGAGTTTTACCTCAAGTTTTGGGGTATACTTGGACCAGTGGTCCTCGAAGTCTTGAAGGCCATCCTTGAGACGGGGGTCCCGGGGGGATCAATGGTTGTCGGTGTGCTGTCACTTCTTTATAAGAAGGGGGAAGCAACTGACCTTGGCAACTGGCGGCCGTTGACCATGCTGTGCGTAGATTACAAGCTACTTGCAAAGGTTTTAGCAGACCGGTTGCGCACAGCCCTTCCCTACGTCGTCCATGAGGATCAGACGTGCGGGGTAGAGGGTCGCTCGATCAGATGGAACCTACAGTTGATCAGGGACTCCATCGCTTGGGTAGAAGATAGGGGGCTGCCTTTAATGGTAGCAGCGCTTGATCAGGCGAAAGCCTTTGATCGCGTGAATAGATCCTTTCTATTCAGGGTGTTAGGTAGATTAGGATTTGGGGAGAAGTTTATAGGATGGATCCGTACATTATATGTCGGAGCGGGGTGCCGAGTTAGCGTAAACAGTCACTTAGGTGACGTTTTTGACCTCTCGTCTGGGGTCAGGCAGGGATGCCCGCTCTCAGCTCTCCTCTTCGTTCTGTACATGGAGCCTCTGGGGGCTGCCATTAGGGCAGACACAGGGGTGGAGGGCTTGCTGATCCCTGGAAGTGGCGGTCTCCGTGTCAAGTTGACACAGTACGCCGACGACACATCCTTGCTGCTTTGCAAGGACTCGTGCCTGACAAGGTCCCTTGCCATTATTGGGGACTTCACCCGAGCGTCGGGGGCGGTTCTTAACCACGCGAAGTCTTCCGTTAAGTTTTTCGGAAGATGGAGTGGTAGGACGGATGTGCCCGGAGGGTTATCTCTCTGTAACGGGGCCCTGAGGATACTCGGGGTCCATTTTGAGACCTCCGGCTCAGCGACGCTGAACTGGAACATGGGCATCGCAGTGGTACAGAAGAAGCTAGCGATGTGGAGGGCTAGGTCGTTGTCCTTTTTAGGCAAGGTCCTGGTTCTCAAGGTGGATGTATTGCCATCTCTATTGTACTTGGCGTACATCTATCCATTGCCGGCTTGTTTGAGGAGGCATCTAGTGAGGCTGGTGTTTCAGTTCATGTGGGGTGGCAGGTACGAGTGGGTCGCCAGGGCACGCATGATCTGTCCCATCGGGGAGGGAGGTAGGGGGGTACCACATCTCCCCCTCAAGCTGGACGCCATTTTTGTTTCGTTTCTGTTGACGGAGCTTGCTCAGCCAGTACTACACCCGT